>NW_028327177.1:81975035-82275805 GCF_987537825.1 Furipterus horrens
TCCAACTCCACTACCCACTCCCAATCAGAATTTTGGTCACAGCTCCAGTTGGTACTAAGAGAGAACACATAAACATTAAATACTATAACAATTTGTGAAAGAAGGGGGAAAATTCAGCAAGTGACAAGCTACAAAACTGTAACCAGGAAAACAAAAATATCTCATCCAAGTGCCCATTTTTTAAAAAGTGATATGTGCTGACACAGCAATTATTTGATAGGTTTAGTAAATCCATCAAAAAGGTAATGGAATGGACTCAATAAAAACCTTCCTTTTATGGCTCTCTTAATAAGCAAATATAGTTGATTAGAATTTGGGCAGTAAATTAAATGTCAGTAACCAAGAAGGAAGAACACACATTTTTATGCATTTTATATACATGCATTAATTACATACCAGAAATTATAAAAACTAAAAATTTTCAAACCTTACTAAAAACTTTCAAATGAAGGACCAATAATATTAGATTGTGCAATATCTGGTGTTAGGAGTTTTTTCCCAATCCATTTGCCTTTTGGTAGTTTAATAGAAAAGCTCTTGTGCAGAATTGCACTCCAAGAGATCCACAATGAAACACTATCAAACTGTCCTTCAAAATACTCTTATAAAGAGTGACTTCAGAATAAAACAGTACAATTTTTTTTTAATCTAAAACGGAGAATTATTATGAAGTTCTCTTTGAGATATTTGGAGAAATATTTGAGAGATGAATTCACAAGGGTAGGGCTTATCAGATGTGATATCAAGTCTCCAAAACTGTCTCCAGTTAGTCTTGCCCCCTGGTATTTATGTCCTGTGTAGCCAGTCCCTTTCCACCATGAATAGGACTGGCCTGTAAAATATATAGGATACAAAAATGAAGGAATGTGACTTCAGAGATCAGTACAAATATTGTGGCTTTTGCTTTCTCTTGGATCAATCACTCAGGGGAAAGATAATCTCCATACTGTGAGGGCACTCAAACAGCCCTCTGGAGAAGGCCAAGTAGGAAGGTACTGAGGCTTTTCACCTATAGCTACCTCCAACTTACCAGCCATGTGAGAAAACCATCTTGGAAACAGGTGCTCCAGATTCAGTCAAGCTTACCAGCAGCTGTAGTACTAGCCAAAATTTTGATTCTGAGCTCATGAGACTCTCTAGCCAGAACTGCTCACCTAAATTACTCCTAGATTCCAGATCAACAAAAGGCATTAAAAAATCGATTATGAACTTCCAGCCAAGATGGAGGCTTAGACGGACATGCTCGGCCTCCCTCTACAACTAGAGAGGAATACAACTACCTCAAAACAAAAGATAACTAGAAATTCCAGAAAATAAAACTACACAGAAGCCCAACGTATGAAGTTATAAACCAGCGGCGCTCTTTGGGCAGGTAGGAAGAGCGAAAGTGGGTGGTGCTGTTTGCGGTCGCACCAGGGACAGCGGCAAGGGAGCACAATCCTGGCTGCAGTCAAACCCTGGCAGCTCTCGACCCCAACACTGGGAGAAGCAGCTACCACATCACCTCGAACAGTGAGGCCCAGGGGGCGGGAGGACGGATCCCGGTCTCCTAGCGGAATAACTGTGTGAATCCACCTTGGACCCCCGCCCCCACACAAAGCACCACAGGGCTGCGAAATAGGTTGCGGATCACCACTGGTTGCTGGGCAGTGATGACAAAGCGCCGGCAAGAAAGGTTGCGGATCGGCACCGGTCGCTGGGTTGTGACAAGTACACAGGCACTGCCCCCTATAGCCAGCCCAAGAAAACAAAACGCATCTGTCAAAATGAGGCAGACAACTATAGAAATCCTGGTGGCGCAGCTCACCAGGCAACAGATGAAGAATCTGACAGATGAACAAATAAGAAACCTGTCAGAGGCTCAGTTTAGGGCCATTGTTATCAGGTGGCTTACAGAATTAACAAAAGATCTGGAAAAAGATGAAAAAGAATTGAAAAACACTCATACTGAAAGGAACAAAACCACATATGAGACAGATGGTGAGGAAATAAAATCCAGAGTTCAAATCAACAAACCAGAACACAAAGAAGGAACAAACAGTCAACCAGTGCAGAGAGAAAAAATGGGAAGCAAGGAAAATGATGAGAGGATCAGAAACCTCTGGGACAGCTATAAAAGGCCCAACATAAGAATCATTGGTTTGCCAGAAGGCGAAGAAGATGAACTAGAAATTGAAGAATTAAGTGAAAATATAATAAAGCAGAACTTCCCAAACTTGGGGAAGGAAATAGATTTACAGGTCAAGGAAGCACAGAGAATTCCAAAAAAACTGGACCCAGGGAGAACCACTCCAAGACACATTATAATCAAAATGTGAAAAGTTAAAGATAAAGAGAGAATCTTAAAAGCAGCAAGAGAGAAGAAAAGAATCATGTACAAAGGGGTCCCAATTAGACTATCAGCTGACTTCTCAAGGGAGACCCTGCAGGCAAGAAGGGATTGGCAAGAAATATTCAAAGGAATGAAAATCCAATACCTACAACCACGAATACTTTATCCAGCGAAGCTGTCATTCAGAATAGAAGGGCAGAGAAAGTGTTTCCAGGACAAAATAAAACTGAAAGAGTTCATTAGATCCAAACCACTGTTATATGAGATGTTAAAGGGACTGGTTTAGAAAAAGGAGGATCAAAACTATGAACACTAAAATGAAAACTGCATCACAAGAAACAACAACAGAAGCTAGGGAATTGAAACAAAGGCAAACTAAATAGGCAACGAGAGTGGAAAAAGAACTATAGGTATGGGGAGCATATTGGGGGGAGGTCAGCAGGGAGGGGGAAGGGGAGAGGGAGGGAGATGATATAGGAATTAAGGAGCATGGTAGGAGGGAATGGAATAGACAGAGAGAGGTTGAGAAGAACTATATGCACAACTAATGGACATGGTCTAAAAGGGGGGACAACTGGAGGGAGGGGGGCCACCGGGTGGAGCAGAGAAGAGAGAAGGGAAATTGGGACAAATGTAACATTATAATCAATAAAACACATTTAAAAAAAAAGAAAGAAAATCGATTATTGCTGTTTCACACTTCAGTGGTTTGGGATAATTTGTTATGTAATTGCAGATAACTAATTGACTAGACAAATAACCTATTAATTTTTTTAGTCTCTAAACTGTAAAGCTATAATTAATTTATAACAGAGTGAATATTATTTTATTTTTTGAGGTTTAGATACTTCTACTTTTTATTGTATTTTTTTATTATCATTTATCCTGCTTACAACTTCTTCCACCTCCATCCACATCCCAGTCCCCCACAATCACCACACCATGTCCATTAGTCCTTTTTCTTTTTCGATTGATCCCTACACCTGTGAATACCCCCCCTGCCCAGAGATGTCAGCCTACTTTCTATCTCTGAGTCCATTGCTATTTTGCTTGTTAGTTCAGTTTGTTCACTAGATTCCACATATAAGAGAAATCATATAGTATTTGTATTTCTCTGACTGGCTTATTTCACATTGCATAATGTTCTCCAGGTCCATTTATGCTGTTGCAAAGGGTGAATTTTTCTTCTTTATTTATGGCCAAGAGAGTTTCATTGTGTAAATGTCCCATAGTTGTTTTATTTGCTCATCTACTGATGGACACTTGGGCTGTTTTCCAATTCTTGGCAATTGTAAATAATACTGCAATAAACAGAGGGGTGTTTATATTCTTTAGAATTAGCGTTTCAGGTTTCTTTTGATAAATTACCCAAAGTGGAAACTCTGGGTCATAAGACAGTTCTATTTTTAATTTTTTGAGGTATCGCCATACTGCTAGCCTCAGTGGCTGCACCAATCTGCATTCCCAACAACAGTGTAAAATGGTTACCTATTCTTCACATCCTCATCAGCACTTCATTGTTGATTTATTGGTGATAGCCATTCTGACTGGTGTGAGGTGCTATCATATTGTGATTTTAACTAGCATTTCTCTGATGATTAGTGATGTTGAGCATCTTTTTATGTCTGTGGGCCATCATCTGTATGTCCTCTTTGGAAAAGTGTCTATTCAGGTCCTTTGTTCATTTTTCAATTGGATTTTTTTCTTTTGGTGTTGAGTCATATGTTTTTTTATAATTTTTTAATTTAAGCCTTATCAGATACAACAGCAAATATGTTCTCCCATTCAGTAGGCTGTTTCTTTTTTATTTTGTTGATGGTTTCCTTTGCTGTGCAAAACATTTTTAGTTTTATGTAGTCCCATTTGTTAATTTTTTTCTTTTGTTTCCCTTGCCTGAAGAGATATAGCAGAAAAAATATTATTATGAGAAAATGTCTGAGATTTTGCTGGCTATGTTTTCTTCTAGGATTTTTTATGGTTTTGGGTATAACATTTAAGTATTTAATCCATTTTGAATTTATTCTTGTGTGTTACATAAGAAGGTGGTGTAGTCTCATTTTTCTGCATGTATCTGTCCAATTTTCCCAACACCATTTATTGAAAACTATCTTTAGCGTATTGTATATCCTTGCTTCCTCTGTTAAATGTTAACTGACTATAAAGGCATGAGTTTACTTCTGGGCTCTCTGTTATGTTTCATTGATATATGTGTCTGTTTTTATGCCAGTACCATGCAGTGATGATTATTATGGCCTTACAGTATAGTTTGATATTAGGTATCATTATTCATCTAACTGTGTTCTTCTTTCTCAGGATCAGTGTTGCTATTTGGGGCCTTTTGTAATTTCATATAAATTTTTGAAATATTTGGCCTAGATCTGTGAAATAAGTCATTGGTGTCTTGATAGGAATTGTATTGAATCTGTAGATTCCCTTGGGGAGTATTGAATTTTAATGATGTTAACTCTTTTGGTCCATGAAATGGTATGTGTTTCCACTTATTTGTATCTTCTTCCATTTCTTTTTTCAGTCTCCTATAATTTTCTGAGTGTTGGCCTTTTACATTTTTAGTCTGATTTATTCCTAGGTATTTTATTCTTTTTGAAGCAATTTTGAATGTAAATTTATTTTTAATTTCCTTTTCTGTTAGTTCATTATTGACATATAAAAATGCACCTGATATCTGGATATTAATATTGTATTCTGCTACTTCCCTGAATTCATCTATCAATTCTAGTACTTTCTTAGTGGAATATTTAGGGTTCTCTATGTAGAGTAGCATATCATCTACAAATAATGATAGTTTTACTTATTTCTTTGCAATTTGGATGCTATTTATTTCTTCTTATTGTCTGATTATAAAGTTATATTGTTTATAGTACTAGGACTTCCAGTACTATGTTGAATAGGAGAAGTGAAAGAAGACATACTGTCTTGTTCCCAATCTTAAGGGGAATGCTTAAAATTTTTTTCATTGAGTATCATACTGGCAGTGGGTCTGTCATATATGGTCTTGATAATGTTTATGTGCCCTTCATTCACACTTTTCTGGAAGTTTTTATCATAAATGGGTGCTGGATTTTATCAAATGCTTTTTCTGCATCTCTTGATATGATCGTGTGGTTTTTATCCTTTATTTTGTTTATGTGGTGTATCACATTTATTGATTTGTGAATGTTGTACCAACCTTGCATTACCAGAATAAATTCCACTTGATTATGGTGCATGATTTTTTTGTAGTATTTTTGTATTCAGTTTGCTAATATTTTGTTGAGGGTTTTAGTATCTGTGTCCATCAGGGATTTTGACCTACAATTTTTTTTTGTAGTGTCTTTATCTGGTTTTTGGAATTAGGATAATGCTGGCCTGGTAAAATAAACTTGGAAGTCTTTCCTCTTGAATTTTTTTGGAGTAGTTTTAGAAAGAGGGGTGTTAGTTCTTCTCAGAATGTTTGGTAAAATTTATCTTAAGTTATCATCAAGTTTAGTAAAATTCACCTGTGAAGTCATCTTGTCCATGGCTTTTGTTTGTTGGGAATTTTTTATTACTACTTCAATTTCACTAGGTGTAATCAGTCTGTTTAGATTCTCCGATTCTTTCTGATTTGGTGTTGGAAGTTTGTATGTTTCTAGAAATGTATCCATTTCCTTCACTTTGTTCAAATTGTTGGCATATAGTTGTTTGTAATACATTTTACAATCCTTTGTACTTCTTTGTGTCAGTTGTTATTTCTCCTCTTTTATTTCTGATTTTATTTATCTGCATCTTCTCCTTTCTTCTTATGAGTATAGTTAAAGGTTTTTCAATATTGTTTATATTTTCAAAAAAAACTAGCTTTAGATTCATTGATCTTTTGTATTGTTTCTTAGATGCTATTTATTTCTGTTCTGATCTTTATTATTTATGCTCTGATCTTTATTATTTCCTTCCTTTTACTCACTTTAGGCTTTGTTTATTGTTCTTCATCAAGTTATTTTAAGTGTAAAGTTACGTTGTTTATTTAAGCCTTTTCTTGTTTCTTGAGATAGACCTGTAATGCTATGAATTTCCCTGTTAGGATTTCTTTCCCAGTGTCCCACAGATTTAGGGTGGTTGTGTCTTCACTTTCATCTCTTTTAAGGTATCTTCTATCTCTTCCTTGATTTCTTGTTTACCCATTCATTGTCTTAACATGTTACTTAGCTTCCATCTCTTTGTGTATTTTTTAGTTTTTCTTCTTGTGATTGATTTCTAGTTAAATAGCATTGTGGTCTGAGAAGATGCTTGATATTATTTCAAACTTTAAATTTATTGAGACTTGTTTTGTATTCTAACATGTGGTCTATCCTTGAAAACATTCCATGTTCACTTGAAAAGAATATATTGTAATACTTTGTAATGAAATCCTCTGAAGATATCAATTAAATCCATTTGATCTAGTGTGGCATTTAAGGCCACTGCCTCTTCTTGATTTTCTGTCTGGAAGATCTATCCAATGAAGTCAATAGGGTCTTAAAATCTCCTACTATGACTATATATCTGTCAATCTCTCCCTTTGTGTCCATCAAGATTGGCTTTACATATTTAGTTGCTCCTACTTTGGGTGCAAAATGTTATATCCTCTTGTTAAATTGTTCCCTTTATCATTATGTAGTGTCCTTCTTTGGCTCTCACTATAGCCTTGGTTTTAAAGTTTGTTTTGTCAGGTACAAATATTGCTGCCCGTGCTTTTTTCCCTTTCCATTTGCATGAAATAGCTTTTTCCATCCCTTTACTTTTAGACTGTATGTATATTTCAGTCTGAGGTGGGTCTCTTGGAGATGGAGACGGTATATATATGGGTCTTGTTTTCTTATCCATTCAGTCTTTTGATTGGAGCATTTGAGCCATTTACATTTAAAGTGATTACTGATAGATACATATTAATTGCCATTTTATTTTTTAACTATTTTCCTATGTTTTGTTCTTTTTTTTTTCCCTAAAGAAAGCCCTTCAATATTTGTTGTAATACTATTTTGATGGTAACAAAGTCCTTAGGTTTTTCTTGTCTGGGACGCTGTTTATTTCTCTTTCAATTTTAATGATAACCTTGTTGGGTAATATAGGTCCTTATTTTTCATCACCTTAAATATTTCATGCCAATCCCTTCTGGTCTGAAATGTTTCTCTTGAGAAATCAGATGATAGTCTAATGGGAACTCCCTTGTAGGTAACTAACTGCTTTTCACTGTGGCTATTAAGATTCTTTCTTCATCTTTAAGCTTTGCCATTTTAATTATGATATGTCTTGGTGTGGGTCTCTTTGGGTCCAACCTGTTTGGGACTCTCTGCACTTCCTGGCCTTCTGTGTCTTTTTCCTTCACCAGGTTAGGGTGGGTTTTGGTCATTATTTCTTCAAATACGTTCTCAGTCTTGCTCATTCTCTTCTCCTTTGGTATTCCCATAATGCATATGTTGTTACACTTCTGTTGTTCCAAAGGTTTCTTAAACTGTCCTCATTTTTTAAAATTCCTTTTTCTTTTTATTGCTCTGCTCTGTTTTTTCTGTCTTATCTTTCAGATTGCTGATTTGATCCTCTGCTTCATCTAACCTACTGTTTATTCCTTCCAGTGTATTATTTATTTTAGATATTGCCTTCTTTATTTCTGACTAGTTCTTTTTTATGGTTTCTATGTGTTTTTTTTTCCACTCTGTTGAGCATCATAATAATCATTACTCTAAACTGTATATCTGATAAATTGCTTGTCTCCATTTCATTTAGTTCTTCTTCTGGAGAATTCTCTCTTTCTTTCTTTTTGGACTGTTCCTTCCCCTTTTGGCTGCCTCTGTGTTTTTTTCCCTTTGTTATATAGATCTGCAAAGACTCTGGTGAATGCCTATGTAAGATGCTTCCTGTGACTGGCCCTGGCCAACCTGTTTGGAACTATCAGTGAGCCTCAGCTTGTGGCTCCCACTGCTGGTCCTGAGTGGGTGCAGAAATAAAAGAAGCTAGCTGTGGACCAAGGCCTGCTTTTTCAGCACCAGGCCAGGGGTCATGTCATGTTAAATCTCAGAGCTCTCAGGGACCCACCTTCACCTGAAGGCCTCTGTTAGGCTTAATCACTGAAACTACCTCAAGCTGTATCCTCATAGACCAGCTTAAGCTCAACAGTGACAGTGAGGTGAGAGGGATTTCTGCAGGTCAGACTGCAGGTCAGGGTCATGCCACATGGAGGTGTGTGCTCTGACTAATTAATATGGCTGCTGCAGTATAAGGAATGACTCAGCACAGGGATCCTGGCAGTTGACCCTTCAACTCTCTCCCCAGAACGACCCACCCTAGACTGTCCTCACATAGTTCTCATCCTCTCTGCTCTCCCTCTGTCAGAGCCCAGGGTAAGTGCCTGCAAACAAAACTTTGTGTGTTTGCCCTTTAAGAGGCTCTCTGTGTTGTAGCCATCCTTTCCTGATAGACAGAAACCTCACTGCTTGTCACAGTTGAATGTTATTTCATTCTTTTTCTAGTTCTGGTGCTTAGGCTAGGGAGCCTATCTTGGGATTTAGACTCCACACTTCTCAGGGTATATTCCCCTGGCCACTGAAATATCCTTCTGGAACCTTAGCTGCCACCTGGTGAAGCCTAGCCAGTCCTCTCATGCCTCTGTACTTCCTGCAAGTCTCAATGTGGTGAAGTGGTTTCTTCCTTAAGTTCTTGGTTATAATGCTTTTCTACAGCTAGTGTTCAGTTGGTTATTTAGGATTATTTTTTTATGATTTAGTAGTAATTCCAGTTTGGTCCTGAGCAGTTAGTGTAGCTTCCACCTACTCTACTGCCATCTTGGATCTCACAAGTGAATATTATTTTAAATATCATCAACGTTGAGTACAAGTAAGATACAAAGCTCATAATATTCTTTCAATGGTCTATGCATCTAACACCTGAGGTTTGACAGAAACCTAAGACTGAAGGCATCTGTGCCTCCATTTAGCATGTCTATTTCCAGGGCACTTTGGCAGAGTGGACAAATAGCCATCTATTCCATCTGCAAGTAACTTTGCAAAGATGCTCACATCATCCATGCATCCAGAATGTCTCCCTGCACCTTGACCTTCAAGGAATCAAAAAGTACAAAACTAGTAAAGGAGCATAAATATCCTCAAATTTAACTCCTCTTCCATGCTCCAAATGTAAGTTCTTCATGGTAAGCCTGAATGCCTTCAGTGACAGGAACTCCTTATTTATCAGAATTCATTCAAAAAGAAGTATCTATTACAGATTTCTCAAGTCTCAAACAAGGAGTTGTGTTGAGTATAGAAGATAGGAGCTGTGCCTCTTGTTCATCCTGATGCCTCTGCATATACCAAGCACACAATGATCACTCCACACCTGTGACAAACAGAGGAAAGTAATCAGAACTGCTGCTCTAACTGGGAGAGAAAATTTCAGTTGCAAATTAAGAGACACAAATGGCTTGGAAAGTTTAAGCATAGAAATATGTCCACCACTTGGTATGGTCAAGGGGGCGGGGGCACAGAAGGATATGCCTTCCTCACTGGACAGTTGTGAATCTGTTCAATCCATCCAATGAGCCTCTTTATAGAACAACCTCTTTGGGTGCATTTAATAAGCACCTGGCAATAGCTAACTCTCCTTTTTGTTCTGATGTTGACAGCCTTAAGGACAAGAAGTGGAGTTTTTCATTGTTGTTTACCATGTTATTTAGTGGTGATATAAATTTGGGAGAGTTAGATCTAAAGTCTCTTTTCCTTTTTATTACAAAAACAGTTATAGTGGGTAAAAAATGTAGCAGTAAGTTCTCAGTGAGAAATATTAACAGGAAATAAATAATACATGGCCCGCCTCAAGAGGTCAATCTTTATTGTTTCATGAGACACATATCTTTGCAAGCCTTTAGTACAATAATTACTTCTCTAAATATCAGCTGAATAGGGGACAAAAACCAGCGCACAATGGAACTCAACTTTTAATTCCAGCGACACCTAAAAATACCATTAAACTCTATTCCAGGTCTTTGAAGTGCTAAGAAGTTCAATCAGAAAATAGTATATGGACATGTATACAATTTAAGAGCTAATGCAGTTCTGTGTCTATTTGAGAAGAACATTCTACATATAAAAGTGTGGTGCTGGAAGCTTTAAAGACCCAGAGGAAAGCGGCAAGCCTTTCAGAACAAGGTAAAAGGAATGTAGAAATCAAATATTCTTTTCACTTCAGAGTCATTATCTAATTGTATTAGACACGCTTGAGAGGCAGTATCGATTATTGGTTAACAGTAGAAGCTTTCTCTGAGGTCAGAGAGACCTCAGGTTTCCTCCTGCTCTGAAGCCTGTGCTGTCTTGACTCAACCACTAACTTCTATGACACTTAATTTTCTCCTCTAAACATGTATGTAATAGTAGCACTTACTTTATAAGGCACTTTGAAAGATTAAATGAAGTGATATATAGTAATCACTGTAACTATAACCCTCTATTTATGAGAGTTTGCTCTATGTCAAGGTCAGAGCTAAGTGGTAATTTTCTCTTTTAACCTTAACAATGGTATTCCCTTCACACTTTATAGAGAATACTAAAGAAGAAACAAATTTGAGAGAGAATGATCTTCAGTTTCATGACACACTGAGTGTGAAGTATCCACAAGCATGCTCTCCATCTTGGTCTCTACATCTCTGAATAACATCTCCACTTCTTTCTTACATAAAACTTCTATAATTTTAGATTTTTCCATCTGGCAATAACTGCATCAAGAGCAGAACCACATTCTAGATAGAAGCTGACAATATTTTATGTAGCATCATCTATTTAAGCAGTTATGTTATATAAGTAGTACTCATTGTTACCTGAAACCTCTATTTGTTCCCCTCATGAATAGCTTTTAATCCAGGTGATCCTGAACTGATTTGCAAGTGAACACTCACTCAAATTAAATGAAGCAGAGAATTTCCTGATTGATCTAATAGAAATGGCTAGAATAGAAGAGCTTCAAGAAAGAAAGAATCCAGATACTCAAGCATTAAAGCCAGGTCTCAGTTTCCTTTGAGCTGTCTTCCTCTGGGTAGGTTCTTTACTTTGGGTAACAGTCAATGCAGCAACCTTAGTTGAAGGATGACTTCTCTCTACAACAGTTAGACTCCATATTCCAAGACTGAGTGCCTTTGCCTGTCTTGGGCTTTGTGCTCCATCCTTGAGTCAAGCACTGTAACCAGAAAAATGGTCTATGTTGATTGGCCTATGCTGAGTTACATGGCCATTCCTGGAGATAAAAGAGTAGTCCAAATTTAAATGCTGTTGGGGGTGGAAGGTAGAGCAAGCAAAATCAACAGAGGTCTACTAAAACTACTTTGATGAGAATACAGAGAATGTTACAATGGACAAAGCCAAAATATAAATTTGAAATTCTTCAGAATACATTATTATTGTTTTAAAAGCACAGGCAACAGTCCAAATCTTAAAACACTTCTGCAGAGTGCAAAAGGTCAGAGTTCTTCAGACTCCTGTCTCTCTTTATAGCCTTACAAATACAAAATCAAGCATTTACAGTTACATCTTTTTTAGTTTTTAAAATTTGCTTTATTGATTATGCTGTTACAGTTGTCCCAATTTCTTTTCCCTTTGTTCCCCTCAACCCAGTGACCCCCCCTCCAGTTGTTCTCCTCCCTTAGTCCATGCCCACTGCTTTTGCATATAGTTCTTCTCAACATCTCCCTATCCCACTCCCTTCTACTATGCTTCTTAATTCCTGTACCATCTCCCGCCCTTTCTCCCCTTCCCCCTCCCCACTGACCTGCTCCCAAAATGTTCCCCATACCTATAATTGTTTTCCCACTCTCATTGCCTACTTAGTTTGCCTTTGTTTCAGTTCCCTAGCTTCTGTTGTTGGTTGTTGTGATACAGTTTTCATGTTAATGTTCATAGTTTAGATCCTCTTTCTCCTAAACAAGTCTCTTTAACATTTCACATAACAGAGTTTGGGAGCTGATGAACTCCTTCAGTTTTACTTTGTCCTGAAAGCACTTTCTCTGCCCTTCTATTCTGAATGACAGCTTCACTGGATAGAGTAATCGTGGTTGTAGGTTTTTGCTTTTCATTCCTTTGAATATTTCTTGCCAGTCCCTTCTTGCCTGCAGAGTTTCTTTTGAGAAATCAGCTGATCGTCTAATTGGGACCCCTTTGTACGTAATCCTCTTCTCTCTTGCTGGTTTTAAGATTCTCTCTTGATCCTTAATTTTTGACATTTTGATTATAATGTGTCTTGGTGTGGTTCTCCCTGGGTCCAGTTATTTTGAAATTCTCTGTGCTTCCTGGACCTGTAAGTCTATTTCCTTCCACAAATTAAGGAAGTTCTGCTTCATTATATTTTCACATAATTTTTCCATTTCTAGTTCTTCTTCTTCACCTCTGGCAACCATATGATTCAAATGTTGGCCCGCTTAGAGCTGTCCCATAGGTTTCTGAGCCTCTCCTCATTTTTCTCACTTTTTATTTCCTCTTTCTGCACTGGTTGACTGTTTGTTCCTTTCCTATGTTCCAATTTGTTGATTTGATCCCTGGTTTTCTTTCCCTCACCACTATTTTTGTATGTGTTTTCATTCATTTCAGCAGAACTAGCCTTCATTCCTCTCTGTCTTGTTTAAGATCTGCTGTTAGGTCTGTAAGCATTTGTATAACCAAAGCTCTGAACTGTGCCTCAGAAAGATTTCCTATCTGCTGCTTCATTAGATTAGATATTTGCTGTCTGGTCAGCTGTGTCACTGGGATCTCTATCAAGATCTGTGCCATCCTGACACTTTTGTGTTTACCTTTGTTTCCTGGGCGGGGTTGTCACACCTCCTATGCTACAGGGGGCAAAGCATAGGTGACCTTTCTCACCACGCTGTGGCATTTTGTGTGAGGGGGAGGGGTCCAAGATGGACTCCTGCCATTTACTCTCTGCTGAGAGACCGCGAGCCTCCTCCTTCATCCTTATGCCCTCTGGCCCTCACAGTCTGAGGCAATGGGGGTCTGCCTTCCCTGGTGTTAGAATCACAAGCTGATGGGTTTGGTCTGCAGTCGGGGGTGCTCCCCAGGCACTTCTTGCCACCCCTTAATTACGAGTATCTGTGCTTACTGCCATCCTGCCACTGTTGCCACAGCTGCCGCCACCAGCACAGCTTGACCTCTCTTCCCCAGCTTTACCCCTCCTACCCATCTGGATGAGTACCACTTCTTATAACTTCATACGTTGGACTTCCATGTAACCTGATTTTCTGGAACTTCTGGTTGTCTCTAGTTTTGAAGTAGTTGTATTCCTTCTTAGTTGTCTATAGTTACATCTTAATGACCAGTTTTATGCAAAGAAATTTTTCATGCAATCAATCCTATTAAGTGAGAAAGACAACCCCAAACATCAAATTGATCTTTCTAGTCTAGGAATTTTTATAATCCTTGATCATGTTTCCTTCATTCTCATATACATTTTTCTTACTCATTTTTCTTCTGTCTTCTTCTTTGCTATTTTTCTCATATACACACCCACTCATATATATGTTCTCATATCAGACTTTGACTTCAACTTAATGTTCTATTTTCTCTGAGTCAAATAAATATCTCAATTAAATTCTACTCTACTTGATTTATACAAAAAATATTTGCATTCTAGGCACTATTAGACACTTGATCAAAGCTATAAACAAGTCAAATAAGAGTCCTGTTCTTGTGGAATTCACAATCTGGTGAGGGAGACAGAAATATGAACCAATTTTGCTTCCTTGCCTGCTGTTATCCACCATTACTTATGGTTGTAATAAACTGTGGGTAGTTTTTAAAGCACATGAGCTAATTTAATCTTCTTAACACATTGTGAGAGGTAGAGCAAGTTCCACTGACCCCATTTTACAGATATCACTGAACACAGAAGTAAAATGAGAGCAATCATTTAATCATTCAATAAACATCTACCTGTATGTCAGACATTATGCCAGATATATGTGAATAAGTATCTACCTATGACATGCTTTTAGAACAAAAATATTGACGTGGGCATTATATTTATGAGTCTAATGAAGGACATCAGTAAATAAAATGGCAACTAAAAAGCATAGGAAATCAAACAGCAAATTCATGAGAGACCCAAAATAGTTTTCAGCATTTCTGACTTGAGCCTGCTCTCTTCACATATACTATTAGCACTCCCCATAAATGATCACTTGATTCATACCCCTAAAAGGATTAGGCACCACCAACAGAGTTATCTTCCTGTCAGTGTCTGCTACACAGGACAGGCCTAGAAAAGGAATCCCATTATGCCCCATGGAGATAATGCTGCTACTTCACAAGGAACTCCACTGATATCACCTCTTGCAACCACCTCTACTGTTTAATATTGTATTGAATGTCTTCATGAATGCAATACGATAAGATAGGGGGATAGGATAGGGTAGAATAGGAGAGGAGAGGAGAGAAAGGGAGGGGAAAGGAGGAGAGAGGAGAGGACATGACAGGACAGGACAGGAGAGAACAGGACAAGATAGGATAGAATATAGGCAAATAATAACCCAGTTCTTTTCTCAGGTCATCTGGCTCCAGAGACCAAGCTCCTAACCATTTTTCCATGCTACCTCTCACCAAAGATGGCTTTAATTTCTAAAAAGTACAATTTGTAAAAGAAAAAAGACTTTCTCAGATAAAATGTATGAACTTATGGATAATATAATATAAACAAATGACAAAATACAAATAGTTATTTGTATGTATACACAAATAGGAGACAGCATTCAGAACAGATAAGAATTTCTATAAATGAGTTAGAAAAAAAGGCAACAATATGAATAAGCAAAGTAGAAATCCAGTAACAAAAAAAAAAATTAACTAGCAACAAAAGTACTGAAAGTTAAAGTAAAAATAGAATACCATTTTATACTTCTGACTGCACAAAGTAGAGTATTAATAGAAAGAAAAGTATTTTAAAGTAGTGTATGCTTCCAGAAGGAACTGAGCTGCTGCAACCACTTTTGAAAACAATTTGGCATCATATCAGTACTTTTTAGAAAGAACATAATCTACAACCCAACAATTCCATTTCTAAGTATATACTCTATAGAAATACTTGCAGTTGTGTCCCAGAAGACTTTAAGAATGTTTACATGAGCATTCATGAAATTATATAATAAACAACCTAAACATTCATCGATAGTAAAATAGATAATTAAGATAAAATGCAGCAAAATTTTATGTGAGAAAGCTATATCAATGTGATCAATATGGACTTATATCTAAAACATAATTCCAAGTAAGAAATGTACATTGTAGATGGTTATATATAGCATATTACAACTTCTAAATATTTTAAATACTCAAACAATAATATTTATATATATATATACATATATATTTACATTATATATATACTTATAAGTAAAGTGTTTCTAGAATATAGGAACATAATAAATAAATAGAAATAAATATATATAAGCCTTTTTACTCAGGAATGAGAGGGAGAGGAGGTGGGAACAGAGAGATAAAGGTAATGTCAATATTACATATTATGTTTTGTTTCTCTTATTTAAAAATATGAAACAAGACTGATATAAAGTAAATTTTTATTAATGTGAAAATCCCAGTGTTTCTTATATAATTTAAATTTAATTTTCTGCATTTTTCAAAATGAAAAAAAAAAATGCCTTTCTATGTTTGCAACCTCCTGTCTTTTCCTCTTCACCATTCTCTATTTTGTGGTCTGTGTGGGCAGAAGAGCACCAAGGTAAAGAGATGGACTCTGGAATTAGAACCACTTCAAGTCCAATGACAACCTTGCTGTGTATTCCTGGGCAAGCTCTTTAACTGCTCTCTGCCTCAGTTTCCCCACATGAAAAAGGAAAAAATCAATAGCATCTAGAGTGTAAGGATGTTGAAGGAGACAAATAAAATGGGCATGTAAAACAGTAAGCACTGAGATTGACCCTGGTAGTTACTTTCATGATGACTAGTGGTAGGAAAAGAGGTTGGTTGGTGACTGTACCCCAGGACCCTATTGCTGTGCTAGAGAGCTTGCCTGTGAAAATACCATTAAGAGAAGAGATCAAAGCAGAGAAAAAAATTACCTGGAGGTTCAGCAGGTGAGAAAACAGGGCAGGGAGAAGTTAAAAAAAAAGAATTGCCATGTATTAATCCTGAAATAGATTTATATCTACAATCTATCTCCACTTCTGCTCTAGAATGTAGTGCAACTGGATTTTTCATTTTTATCCCTTAAAAACAAGTTTTATTGCTGGTGGTTTATTTTGTGCCCTGTATTTCATGCTTATATTTAAATGCTTCAATTTGAAAACTCAGTGCATATAGTGTGCAGGTTCTTTGCTCATGTTGGAATAGTCTGTCTCTTCCTTTTAAACAGCAGACATATGACTGAAGCACTGAACAGAGCCCTCCATCCTTCTCCAGGGCCTGTGTTTGCTGGTGTTAAGTGCACAGCGTTCTGGCTCCATGTTCTCTCACATGGACCATCTTCCACTCTTGCCCTGCTGTGGTCCTTACTACACAAAATGGTAAGAAGGAGATTTAAAATGGTAAGTCTGATGCTATGACACTGCTTAAACCCTTCATATTTGGGTTTCCAGTGTAAGTGAAAACTGACCCAAAAGGCTGGCCCTTTACTAGCTGAGCTTCCACGTCTTGTCCTCCTCCAGGACCCCCAGGCTGACTTTCACATAGTCAACCTTCTGCTCAAGTGCACATTACTGATCTCACCCAGAGCAGTCCAGCTCACCCTCAGAGCCCACTCCAAGCACAGTGTCTTCAGGGAAACTTCCACAACAGAGGCCTGGTCCATGTTAGGTCAAATTATTTGGTTCAATGCTCTCAGAGGGTAATCTCACATTCCTTCGGAATTATCTTCAAGTTTTCACATGTTTATATGCCAGAAGAATACGAGTTTAGGTGTACTTTCTTCTGTTGATTAAAAAATTCTAAATAGCAGATATTTGTTAATTTTTAGTACATGTATCTAAAAGGATTTCAGCTGAATGGACAATATAGAAAACCAGGATGCTACAGAGATGGACATGACACGATTACTCTCCCTATAGAAGCTGAAATTGCCAGGCACTCAAGTTTCCTTCTGCCCAGAGGCTAACGATTGGCACGGTAAATCAGGCACACCCACCCTGTAATTTGTGTGGTTCTTAGTTTGGGATCATCCAAGAGCACCCCTTCACACATGGTTTTGACTTGTTTATTTTGGAAGTAAACTCCAGAAACTCTAGTAAAGAAATTGGGAAAATGAGAGAGGAAATGGAGAAAAGCCAATTAAATGAAAGTAGATAAGCAGGTTCAGCTATAAACAGCTCAGTCTCAATATTCTTATCACCATCTGTGGAATGTTCTAGAAAGGAAGTTATAAGTGCTTCAGTGAAAAGCTGGACTATTTATGCAACAAATTCCATATATTGTTAGTTGACCTTATCCCAGTGCACGGGCTGAGTGATCTCCTGGGCACTGAAGAAAGTCCCAGGAGGCAAAGTAAAAAGGCATGAGAGTTGAGAGATGAGAGCTTGCTGAGAATTGTCCACTGTCATGGTAGGTCAGCTCAGCTTTAGATTGAGGGATGGTGGTGGGGTGGCATCAGCAGCAGCTGCTCTGAGCTAGATGTGAAGGGAACAAGATTGTAGGAGAATCTTCTGCAGTGAAAAAAGTCTGGTGGATGCACTCTCAGGGCTTTGGGTCAGCATTGACACCCAGTGTGGTGTCCTATATAGTCACTGATACACTCTGAAGTTATCTCATTTAATCCTCACAAATCCTTCATAGCAGGTGGGAGGAAACAGCCTTAGGGAGGAACATCTAACTTGTTCAAGATCATACAACTATTACTATAAGAGGTGTTTGATTTGCAGAGAGTGCATAACAGTCAACAAATGGTAGCTGTTCTGAATATCTAGAGATCAAGAATGTTATAATATAGCAACAATAATGTCTTTGTATAGCATGTCAATGTCAAGATACTTTCTCAGACATCTTGTTTATCTTGCTTCATTCATGGGAAGAAAGCTGTGGAATTTATTGCAATCCTAGCTCAAGTTGTCCACAAGTTGTTTGAGTGTCTTCCCAGATGCTGCCCTGCATCCCTGGAGGCAGCAGAGAAGAGTATAAAAGGGTGCAGTTCAGTTCCCTTCCAGGTGTGGCCTCTTCTGATCAATTCCCAGGAAACATCTCATGAGGTTCAACTATCTGTTTGCTGAAGTTTGGAAAACACTGTTGCAGAGGTAAACACCAAACCTTAACACTATTGTAGTCTCCCTAGTGCAAGATGGAGTTGGCAAATAGTTGATATAATCACCTGCTGTTCTCCAGAGAGAAGAAAGCTTTAGCGGGGATGTGAGAACAGGAGAAATGATGTGATAGAGAATTAAGAGTTTTGGAAGAAGTCTCTGGTTGTTACAACTGGATATCTATGAGTTTTTGTTTTTTTTCAGGGATCAAAAGGAAGGAAAATTATGATTTTACAAAATATTTACATAGTTTAGTTTGCTGATTTATACATTTGGATTTTGTGTGCTTTCTCTCATTTTGGAAGGAGTACTGATAGAAATGAATGGTATTACAGAGGAAGTGCTAGAAATTCTCATTGCACATAGTGCTGATTTACAATCCTGGTTTCCTGCACTCTTCTATGCTATTTTATTTTATTTTTTTGTGAATCTCTCCCTGCCCCTTGCTCCACAAACAAGGCAACCAGAAGGTTAGCACACACCCTCTCTCATTCACACCTTGTTTGTCCTCTCACCTCTGAGAACTTTCCTGTCTCTTGAGGGGTTCAGTGTCACTTTCAAAATGTGTTTTATTATATATCATCCAATGTTTTGGGTATTTTGAAACTGGAGGATTTCTTGTTATCCTAGTATATAATATTGTAAGAAATGTAGTATTCTACCTCAGAATAGAAATGTGTATTTTATTCTATTACTTAAGAAAACTTGTCCATTTCATTGTATTGCAATCTCCATGAGACATGGAAAAGTATGTGTTTGACTCATCTGTGATTTCAGTTTTTTAAAGATTGGCCAGCACACAGTAGGTCCTCAAAAACATTTATTGAGTGAATAAATAGATCAGAGTTGAGGGTTTTTGTTACATCTTTTTTTGAATAACAGGCTGATATAATTTAACTGAAAGCAATATGACAAATTCTGAGATGCTCAACATTCTCCCAGGCACTTGCAGATAAAAGCCTCAGCATCTTTGGTCACCAGAAAATGTGGCTCTCCCACTAGTCTAATGTCGTTAACCTTCAATGTGGTTTTCACTCTATCTATCCTGCATTTAAGTTTCCATATTCTTAATTAATTCTGATATCAGCAGGCTAAATTCATCAGAGACCCAAGGCAATAAAGCTCTCCTTTCAAATACCAAGGCACATTTTTAGAAGACAGGCATAATTTTTGCCCACAAGATTTTGTGGAACAACATTACTAATTAGCCTATTCTACCATCCAAATAAATTGCCAACTAGTCATCACTTTGAGGGATTGATTGGCCAAGCAACTAATGAAAGTCAAAAAATCCAGCTGTCAAACAGACTAAATATTTCTGCTTGGGAGCAATCGCCTCTATATTTTAATCAGATTGTATCATTTGTTCAAAACTTACAGCATTCACTCAGGTTTTTGTCCCTAGGATAATCAATTTATTTGTTCTTTGCCATCTGGGATTGGTCAGACTTTCTTCAGAACTTTTACATAGAGGATGCAGGATATTAGAAGGTAGAGACCTCCAGCTGGTTTTCTATAGCTCTCCTTGTACCTTGGAGAAACAACCATGGAAGAATGCCATCTGACTTCTCTGAGCTATGGATAGAGTCAGAATACTGGCAATGGGAAGTTCCTTAAAGATCCTCTAAGCCCAATTAAAGGTTCATAGTAGCGCTGTTTACAATAGCCAAGTGCTGGAAACAACCTAAGTGCCCATCTGTAGACGAGTGGATTAAAAAACTGTGGTACATTTACACAATGGAATACTGTGCAGCAGGAAGAAAGAAGGAACTCCTGCCATTTGCGACAACATGGATGGAACTAGAGAGAATTATGCTTAGTGAAATAAGCCAGCAATGAAAGAAAAATACCATATGATATCACCTAATACAGGAAACTAAGGAACAACACAAACAAATGAACAAAATTGAACAAGGAACAGAGTAACAGTTATCAGGGGGGAAGGAGGGAAGGAGTAAGTAGGGGAAGGGGTTAATAAAGGAACTAATATAAATAACCCATGTACATGGACAACGGGTTGGGGATTGACTGTGGGAGAAGGGGTGGGCTGGATGAGGGATAGTAATGAACGAAAAAGTGGGACAATTGTAATAGAAAAACAATAAAAATAAAATAAAATAAAAAGGTTTGGGAAATGAATAAGGCAGAGTCTATTAGACAGGGTCCCAGCAGGAAATAAATGACACAGTCAATTATAATAATAATAAGTTCAAATAAAGGAATTACACAGAGTGTGAGAAAATCCTAAAAGCTCTAACAATGCCCTGACATTAGTGCCAGCAGAGCTGTTCCCACCCCTTAGCTGGAAGGGCAAAAAAGTTATCATAACTTGGAAAGAAACATGGAGAGGACCATCTTCCAAGGAGCTGTCATCCTTGGCCAGTTGTACCCAGTCCAAAGTGCTCTCTCATGGAGGGAGCCAAGAGAATAAAATTCCTCCATCTCCCTTTCATTCCCTCCTCCCATATTTTGCTAGGGCTCCCCAATGGCTGTTACCAATAGGAAGCCAGAAAGCAAGGGAGTTAATTAAGGCAGTCCACAGAACCTGGCCTCATGAGAATAGAGTCTGGTCAACAACAACAAAAAAAAAGTTTACATACATCTGGAGGGTAAAATAGATGTCTAATACAGCAGGGATCAGATGTATCTAAGGAAGAATCACAAAACCACAGATTTCAAGAATACACTCACTCTTACCAAATCAAAATCTTAGCAGTATGATCCCAGGCACATGAATTTCAGGAAAGTTGCATAGACAATTATAACGTATACCTTCAGTCAAGAATAGCTGGCATTTTTAGTTCAAACCTCTAATTTTAATCTTTATTTTACAGTTCTTACTTACCTACAAAAATTAAAAATATTGGTGCTGAAAATTTCTCTTTGTACCAGTAATGCCAATTTTCATTGATTATACAAAGAAATGGAGATATTTAGGAGCCCAGGCTTTCAACTGGGTAGATATGCACCCTGTTCATGTTAGTATTGCTGTTCCAGGGGTTAAAATATTTAAAAACTTATGGTTAGTAAACAGCCATTCGCCTAAGTAAGCTCCCAACTATTCAACTTTTACCCCACCTTCCCAGAACTTTTTCAATCTGGGAACTAAACTGTTAACACTGAGATTAACACCTGGCACCCAACCTGATGAGATATTTTGAATACCACATCCCAAATTTGCACAGAAGACTTGTTCTACTCTTCACCAAGATGACTTTACATCTTAGCCAGGAATTCCTAATTGTAAAATTGATAAGTCTTAGGCAGAATTATTAATGAACCAAACATCCAAAGACTACTATCAAAAAGATAAAGGCACTTACTAATCAATCAGCTGGATGGTTTGCCCCATGTTAATATCAGTGAATTGTATATCCTTTCTTTGTATCAGTTTTTAACATTGAAAACCAGTAACTGTCAACCCTGAGTCCAAGAACAACTGGAGGAGTATAAACTCAAGAGGATGATATTTGGAGTTAGATACCTATGTTCAAATTCTTATCTGTCACAACCTGCAGGTTGACCTTTGCCATGTTACTTAAACTCTGGGTCTCAGTTTCCTCATCACTTAAAGTTAAAAAAAAAAACTATTCAATATTTCTGGTTAAAGTAGACCTCATGTTTTGATTACCCAGTTAGGAAGACCAAAGAAAAAAAGAAAACAAAAAACTTAAAACAAGCAGAGAATGATAACACATTCTAATGTATAATCATATAAAATAAAACATCTGCCATGCATTAAACTATTATGCTTCACAAAGCACATAATAGTAGTTTTGCACACATTTAATTCTCATGGAAGTCCTAGAGGTAGCATTCTCTTCCAGGGTGCAACAGAGAACTGGATCGGTTCACCAGAATGATGTAAGCATATCATAGTCAAAGATTCAACTTTGGTTTCTGAAAGCATCCTTTAGGATTGTGTTTCTTATCCGCAAATTGAATAATATAACAACACTCAAAAGGACTGACATTTCCATTAGTTGAAAGAAAGGGAAATCTCTGTGATCTGTCTAATCTTCAGATATTGAAATTTCTCACTAGAAATGTCTATATCAATCCTTACCCTTAAAGCTGACAGCTTGTTTTCCTGAAGGTAGCCCTGATGTCAGAGTTCCTCATGACCCAAGCAGCCTCTAAAACATCGCGTCGTTATTTCTTGTGGTGGTGCCATAGCTTTCAAAGTTAAAATGGCAAGTCACTTACCTTACTTTTAAAAAATCGTATAATGTTAGCACTGGAAAAATTATTGTAAATATCTGAATTTAACCTCATGGTATAGTGTTGGTAGTCATAATTGCTGTCTATAGAGCAGTTACAAAACAGCAGAAGAATTCACAGACATTCTTTCAAACTCCCAAAGAGTATGTATGATGCCTCAATTTTATAGTACTAGCATGCCTAATGTTAGGGATTACTCACTGGGCACTCTGCTAAGATACTTTATTATCTTTACTCATTTTATCCTTACACTAACTCTTTAAAGTAAGCATTATTATTTTCTGCATTTTACTGATAAGGCAAGTTATTTTGTCAAAGTTTATAGAGCTGATAAACAATTGAGATGAACTTCAAACACAGGCAAAACCTCCCCCAAAGACCTCACTGCTAATTACTGACAATTACTCCTCACCTGACAGGGGAGGCAACTCATAGCTAAAGAATTTAATCCATTTCCCTAATGTCAAAACTGAAATTTGAACCCAGGCTGGTGCTTTTAAACACAATATTTTATGTGAGCAAATTTGAAACCTTAAATGGCTAAGGGGACAAGGTCCTTGTCTCACAATGACCAGTGACTCAATCAGTACGAGAACCCTGCACTGAAGAGCCCCAGTCAAAGATTTAAACACACTCTATCATCATAGATAAGAGAAAACAAAGACAGCAAGGTCTCCTGGTAGTCCATGCGTTGCCATGACTGAACAGCTGGACCTCGAGTTGGTGATATTGTGTGGACATAGCAGGTCTAGACAAGAAAGAAAAATCAGGAGAGGACACATAGAAATGTGACATCATTGGAAGAGCTCAAGATCTAATAACTTGCAGTATATTGGAATATATAAAAGTACATTTATTCATTCATTCAACAAGCATGCATTGAGTGTTTTCTATTTTCCAAGCATTCATCCACTCTCTAGAGAGTCTAGCTCAGTTTCAATAGAATGACAAGTAGTTTTTATACATACCACTTCAACCATAATGGGAAGTATTTCTTACACAACACCAAATAAAAGTAACCTCTTACTCTAAAAATTTTTGAATTTCAATTCAATTTAAGATGCATATTATCATATCTTGACCCTGCTACCTACTAGCAGTGTGAACCTTGGGCACGTTGCTAAACCTCTCTGAGTCTCAGTTTCCTCATCTGTATATTATGGGTACAGATATAAACAGTACCTCCTACCTTGCTCAGAGTATGGCTGCAAGAATTGAGTTAGTTAATGTGTATAAAGTAGTTAGAAAGCTGTCTAACAAACACAGTAAGTCTATAAAGTGTTATCTATTCCTGACAAGTAAACTGAGGGTCTCAAATAAAATTTATTTAAATATGGTCCCTGCACAATCCTAAAGGTTACTTCATCAGTATCTCTTAGGAGGCCTATTAAGAAAAGTAAATTCTTGAGCCTCAGCTTCTAACTCAGAATCTCTGGTAACTACAAGCCTTGCCTGCCCTCCAGGTGATCTTTATGTATGTAAAAAGACCTGTCCACTGCTCTGTGGCAGTGTCCTTGTGGTGCAGCAGCATGTAAGACAGGCAGGTCCATCAGAAAGGGCTCAGTTCCTTGCACATATCAGAGAGCCAAATAGAATGGAATTTTAAATGGATTTTCCAAGGTAACAGCTTACCCTAGTAACAGACAGAACCAGGATTTCAACACACATCTGAGACTGTTAAGATCTGTTCTCAGCCTCTTCACCAGCAGGACACAAATGTATCCAGGAGAGTCTCACCTGCCCTCTGAAGATGGAGTAGAATGAAATCTCTCAAAGCATCTTTTCTCATGTTTGACCTCAGGCCACCTTTTCCATTAAACTAGAGTGCCATTTCTGTGGGACCACCATTTACAGTAGTACCCTTACACTTAGGAAAATTGGTGCTGAAAAGCAGACTCCTGAATTTCTGCTGGAAGGGCACGGCATCCCCAGAAGCCTGCCAAAGCCAACTTTTACAACTAAGGGCCTCTCTCTACCTGTCTGGGCCTGGCTTTGGAGAAGCCTCTGTGCTGCAGGTTATTAAGTGCTCACACCAGTAGGGCTGCCTACAGACAGCATGGCCTTTTGGTCCAACAATTTCACTTCTGAGAATTTCCTTTCAAGTACAGGTTTTTAACAGAAGAGGAGAAGATTCACCAGTTTGGTCTCTTCAATAAGTCAATGTCAAAGGGGAAAATCAAAGATGATAGGGAATACTTTTGATTAAAAGACCTTAAGAGACAGTAACAACCAAAGGTCATTCAGGTTCTTGATTGGGTCCTTATTTGAAAAAAATACTGTAAAAGATGTAATAGGCATTTTGCACCATTAGAAAATTTTAAAATAAACAGTGATATTAGGAAATTATACTTAATTTTATGTATAATAACAGTATGATGGTTATGAAGGAAAATGTCCTCATTTTTATGAGACATACAATAGTATTAAGGCAAAATGTCAGAATAAGTGTATTTTATTTTCAAATACTTAAGAAAAATGTAATCAAACAAATATGGCAAATAAGGCTTAGTATGAGTGCTAGGAATATATCTGTGTTCTTTATATGATCCTTTATAATTCTGTGTTGGTTTGCTATGTTTTTATAATAAAAAGTAAAATTTTAAAAAGAAATAGGACAGTCTGGGCCTAGTAAATCCACATCTAGAAATTTGTCAATATTTATTTGTTTGTTGAATAAATGTGCCAAGCAGAAAGAAAGTAATTAAGCAAGCATTTAAATTGATTGTTTCAGTGCGATATATAATAGGTGAAAATTAATTCTTTAAAAAGCTAAATATCCAACAATTAGAAGCAGAGAAACAAATTGTAGTTTATGTCTGCAATGGGAATGCATGCATCTCATGAAGACAATGATTTAGGTGTTGTTTCTGGAGTCATACAGAAAAATTTTCAAGAAGAAATTATGTGAATAAAGCATATATAAAACATGCATGCTTTTTTTGTAAATTATACCATTTTTTAAAAACCATGATATATTTAATAGCGATTTGACAAGCTAGCATGCATTGAGAACTTACTATTTTATTTTCCAGCCCCTGTGCAACATTATAGGATAATTTCATAATTGTCAGCATTTAAATATTAGAAACTGAGGCACAGAGAAGTTAAGAAACTTGCCCAATATTATCCAGCTATAAGAAAATTAAAACCCAGGTCTGTGGGATTTTTAAACACAGAGCCCTTATGCTCTGCACTGGGCCTCCACCCAGGCAGACAACAGGGCCACAAACCAGCACACTTTCATTGACTCTAATTGTGTAGGGCATGATGGCTAATTGTATTCCTGTTATATTTCCCTATACCTTTAACTTTTTCTATAACATTATTACCTGGGGCTCTTTTTATAAGTTTAAAAACAAATACTATAAAAATAGGAAAAAAATGCAACAAGGAGCAGAATTTTCCTGATCTGTGCCCAGACATCTATCATCATGTGGCTGTGTGATGGCATCTGCTTACTCTCCTGCAACCTTGGGTGGCTGTTTTTAGTTACTTGTCCTAAATTTCTCTCACTTTTCACTTGTGCCTGGCTTAAACCCAGAGCCCAATCTGTCTAATTTTGTTGTCTTCTTTCCTTGACTGAACTTTCCTCAGAATAATATCTTCTACTTTTTGTGCATTGTATTTTCCAAAGACGGCCATAACAATAACTTTCATCCCATATACTTTCTTAATATGTGACTCATATGTGACTTTGCTAATCCCCCATCAAGAGGTGGTGTCTACACCCCCTTCCTTTGAAGTTGGTGGAACTCTGTGACTCTCTTAATCAATATAGTGTGGAAGAAGTGATTCTATGTGACTTTCAAGAAGACAATACAGCTTCTATATGATTCTTTCTCTTAGGGATGCTTGCTTGTGGAACTCAGCCACCATACTGTGAGGAAGCTCAGGTTGCATGGAGAGGCCATATGTAGGTTTTCAGTCAACAGCTCTAGCTGAGGTCCTAACCAACAGACAACATCACCCACCAGGCATGAGAGTGAGGAAGTCTTTGAGATGACTGACATTGTGTGAGAGATCCAAGCTAGAACCACCATATTGAGCCCAGTCAATTTCCAAAGCCATGAGAGGTAATAATAAGTCACTGTTAAATTATATCACAAAGTTTGGGGCATTCTATTACATAACAGATACCATACATAATTGTACAGTACATTGTAGTTTATAACGCAATTTAAAATTATTTATTATGTAACAGTTACAATCCTGTGGGTACAGAAAAGATAATAAAATTCTTTATACAGAGGCAAAAACTGGGTCTTTGTGAGTTAGACCATGGTCTAAATCTCATTTGAAACACTTACTAGTTACATGATCTTAGTTAAGTTTTGAAAGACTCAGGTTATCCATTTATAAAATAGGTACAATAATTTATGAGCCTCACAGGGCTGAGCAGTGGGTTGTCTAGTGCAAGTGCAGTAATAAGCACTGGCCATCTAAATAAATGTCTCCAGTTTGCAGGCCCATGACCTTGGCGTTATCCTTAACTCCTTTTCCTCATGCCTCAGATCAACATATTCTAGTAGTTCCAGCTCTGGAATACAAGCTGAACCTCATCACTTCTTCCATGTGTGAGCCTAGCATCCTGGAAGCTACAGCTGAGTACATAGGCCAGCATTAGGACAACAATGCCACTGGTTTCCTTGCTCTGTGTTTGCCTCCCATAAGCCTGTTTTCACTGCAGATGCAGAAGTGATCCTGCAATTACATCACACCTTTTCTCAGAATCCCGAATGGCTCCTCATTCCACTCTGAGCAGGTGCCAAAGTACTTATAATGGACAGCCAGTTATGTACTTGGCCTCTGCTATCTCTCTGACCTCAGCTACTTCTGTCTTGCTCATTCCCCTTCTGCTTTGCTGGCCTCTTTACTCATCCTCCAGTCTCAGATTCCTTGCACTTGCTCTACCCTCTACCTGTTTCTCTAGGCGTCTACCAAACTCATGCCTCCCCTCCCTAAAATCTTGGCTGCAATGGCAGCTTTTACTAAGGCTTTCCTGGAGCATCCTATTTAAAACTGCAGCCCTTCTTGCACCCCAGCACTTGTATCCACTTCCCCCAACTCACATTCTCTGTAGTGCTCAGCACCTCACACACCATGTTCTTCAGTCTATTTTCTGTTTCCACCCTGCCCCCAAGAGTGTGGACTCCATGAGAACAGAGATTTCTTCCAGTTTTGTCTACTAAAGTTGCAGAACCTAGACTAGTACTTGGCATACAGTAGATGTTCAATAACTGTTTGTTATTCATGACTGAGTACCTGACAAATGATAAAAACTTAAAAGTGTAGCTATTATCATATTATTAGTTGTGATTAAAATCCAAGTGTTATGACTTTATATCTACTGTAATGGGTTCAGTAGTGACCCTAAAAAAGATACGATCGAGTCCTAACCAAACCTTAGGCCTGTAAAGGTGACCTTATTTGGTAAAAGGGTCTTTGTGGATATAATTAAGATTCTCCAGGTGAAACCATCTGAGTTTTGGGTGGGCTTTAAATCCAAGGATAGGTGTTCTTATCCAAAGAGGAGAAGGTGAGTGGTGGAGGAGGTGGCAGACATTGGAGTGATGCATCTACAAGCCGAGGAACACCAAGGATTGCTGCAACCACCAGAAGCCAGGAGACAGGTGTGGAACAGATTCTCCCTCAGACTCAAAGGAAGCAACACTGCTTTCATCTCAGACTTCTGCCTTCCATAACTGTGAGAGATTGGATATCTATTGTAAGCCATCAGTGTTGTGGTACTTTGTTATGGCTGCACTAGGAAAGGAATACATACACCATGGCCTAATGTTTCTTTGGACACTAAACTGTCCTCTAGTGTGGCCCAACAACCTGGAATTAAGCTTATTTTGCCAGCAGGCCTCATCGTAACTGCACACACCTTCCACATGGACAAGTACCCTGGCACACTCTCCGCTTGGTCTGGGCACAGATATGGCCACTTCCCTCACTAGTCCAGCCTGGTCTCTGGGTCTGATGCTTCTAAGCTTGTTATGACCACAGCTTGGTACTGCTGCAAGTTGCTGATAAGGCTAGTAAGCCCTGTCTCCAGACTTAAGTGGGATGGATGTGCTACAGGATCTGGAGCCAGAGATGGGTCTCCAAGCCCCAGCCTGTCTCTGGGGCCAGCTGGTAACCACCTCGGGCTCCATACCTACTGGTGATCTCACTGTCCCTCAGAACGCATCAGCCAGACTACATTAAAAGTGCTGGAAGTGCCTTCAGTTCCTGTAACCTTTTCCTGCTGTCTGCTGTGATGTTTAATTTATGTTGTAATTAATGAAAGAAATACACTCCTTCCTGCCTAAGATGTTTACATCAGCTGAAACCTGGCACTGTTGGTTGGTCCTATGCTGTGGAGACAAACATCAGGAGGAAGATGTTCTGTCAGAATCCAAAAGGGTTTTATAATACTCTCCTCCCAACAGGATAGAACTACATCATATCAGATTTCCCAGACCTTTAAATAGATTAATATCTCCAATGCAGACAGGAAGTCAAATTTCAAAACCCCTTTCTTTTTAACCAGCAAACAAGGATCGACATCTGAACAGATGGATTTAAAAATGTCTTTTGCTTCCTGTTAATCAAGCTGCCATGTCCTCCTTCCTAACCCACCCTGATTTGTCATGTCTTCCCCCAGTCCAGGCATGATGAAGTAGAGACACCCACCTCCCTCCTACAGTTCTCTACCCATTCACTGAGTGGTGAGCTGTCATTTCATAAAAATAAATAAAGTTGCAGAGTACTCATCAAATGAAAAAATTTATCTCTCTGAATAGGTGAAGACTAAGAAAAAATAGCTTCCTGTTGGTGTTGAAAATTTTTCACTCAATAAAAAAAAAGAAAAAAGAACTTCATTCAGTGGAACCACGATGTATTGAGTACATCTGGGTATCTAGAACAGTTCAAAATAGACCAGTTCCCCTAGCATGTAGGGGAGCTGCAGAAGGGCAAGGAGTTTTACCTATGTGCGGTGTAGCTCTAATGCTGCAAATGGTCCTGGCACATAGTAGGTGCTTAATAATGAATAAGTGTTGAATTCTCAGAAAATAAAGCAACTGGGAATTCTGGGTCAAAATTCCAGAAGGTGTCCTAAAATGTCAAAGCAGCAAGGTGTCTTTGAAATCATACGGACTAGACCTGAATTTTTATTTATAATTACAATAGCCAGTACTTAAGGCCAGGCACTGAGCTGAGCACTTTAGATTTATTACCTTGTTTAATCTTATCACTACCCTCATTATATATGAGGAGGTGAGAGATCAGAGAGGGTATATAATTAACCTGAGATCACACAGTTGGTGAATGCCCAGGTCAGGATTCACAACAGTTCTTTAAAGCCAGGGACTATAATGTTTAACTCTGTGCTATATTGTCACCTTTTACAATTGAATAAACTGAAGCCAAGAACATGAAGAGGCCACGCTAATTTGCACACTGAAATTAACATGGAGAGTTTAAATTTGGCATTACTAGATCTCTAACCTTCTGCTCCTGCTAAGACATCACACTGCCTCTTAACATTGGTAAAACCAGCAGCCTTAAAACTTCACCTCTTAGAAAGAAATCTGATTGATGTCTTTAAAGAAGACAATTTTTTAAAATCCAAAAAATTTTTGGAAAAAGGCAACATGTTTGATCACCAAAAGAAAAAACTTACATAGAAAAAGTTAACCTGCTTAAACTATTTTTTTTTCTTTTATTTTTTGGTTTTTCAATTACAGTTGTCCCATTTTCCCCCCCATTGCTCTCCCCCACCCAGCCCACCCCTTCTCCCACAATCATATCCCTCCCCGTTGTCCATGTCCATGAGTCATTTATACATGTTCCTTAACTAGACCCTTCCCTTACTTATCCCCCATCTCTCCCTCTCCCCTGCCCCCTATTGACTGCTATTCTACTCTTTGTCCTATTTAGTTCGTTTGTTTGTGTTGTTCTTTAGTTTCCTGTATTAGGTGATATCATATGGTATTTTGCTTTCTTTGCCTGGCTTATTTCACTAAGCATAATTCTCTCTAGTTCCATCCATGTTGTCGCAAATGGCAGGAGTTCCTTCTTTCTCTCTGCTACATAGTATTCCATTGTGTAAATGTACCACGGTTTTTTGATCCACTAATCTACAGATGGGCACTTAGGCTGTTTCCAGTATTTGGCTATTGTAAACAGGGCTGCTATGAACATATTTAATACAGAGTTTATATATTGCCTTTCTTCCAGAAACTGGAAGAGTTTAATATAGGTCATTAATTCTTAGACTATTTCTGTGAGGGAAGAAAGCAAGCATCATTATCTATACTTTAATACAAGAAAATTGAAGCATAGAACCAACTAGAGAGTCAGGATATAGAACAAATTCAGATTTCAAGCCAAATGTGAAAGACTTTATTGTTATTATTATTATTAAGTTAAGCTATAGCTAAAATGCTCACTTCTCTGAAGTACATTGATCTCAGCTGAGTAGTAAATACCTTGAGAAATCCATGGATTCATAGCATTAATCAGTGAACCCTGTGATTTATAGCATTTTTCTTGAAGTAAAAGTCAAAACAAGTGAGTCTCACACTTGAGCTTGCATCATATTCACCGAGGGGGAGAAAACACATCACAGCCAACACCCTACTCCTCCTCTGCCGCTACCCTTGACCCTCCACCAAGTTTCTGATCCAGGAGATCTGGAGCAAGATCATGATCCTGCCTTTTCACAAGTCCTGGTCCATGGACCACACCTAAGAACCAGCCACCTAGAATGCTGTGCCATTTGCAGATGGTCCAACAGCAGGCAAGCACTCAGACCTGGAAATAAAGTGGCACAGGTTTGAATCTGGGCTCTGCTAATTTTCATAATTAGTTCTTTTATATTTCAATTTTTCCTTTGAAAAAAATGGGGATGATGATGAAATAATTTTACATAGCGTGTGGCAGAGAGGGAGTGCTGAATGGATGGCTACCTTCATTTTGTCATGACTCAGGTGATGCATGCTTAGCCATCTTCCTGGATGCTACAGAGCCCTCACTAATAAGCTGTCATAATTTAGGCAATATCTCTTCCAAGAAGTTGGAGAGTCCCTAGGGAAATCTTAATTATGTGTATGATTGTGAAACTTGTAGGTCCTGAAACTTTGATCAACGGGTATACTGCTTTAGGGTATGAACTTGCAAGTCTCCTTTAAATGCCCCATGAGCAAGGGTAGAGACCCTAACAGTGATACATCTCCAGAGATTAAGTAATAAACTATCAAATTTAATTAGCTGGAAAAGATGACTATGTTTGATGGAGGTATATTCAGCAATACTTAAGTCTGAATATTAATAAAAGGGATCTTTCTCCATTCCTGGGTTACATTTATTCCTCAGCTAGAAGAAGGGATCTGTGTACATGTTGAATGGTAGTATGTTGAAATTTTTAGCCAAATTTCCACATCTCTTCCAACAAAATGGAGGACCCAAAATCTCCATGACTGGCCCCTTTGAAAGCACAATGAAAGAATTATCAAGTAATTAATTCTAAACATTCACTTCAACTGTGAATAGAGTTCATGTTGTCCCTGGAATTTTATGCATGTGAACAGGTAATGCTATGGATTTTTAAAAACAGTTTGTCAGACAATGCTAGCTCAACATCTCCTAAATGCCCAAACCCCTTCCTGACTCACACCCTTCACCGTCCCACAAGGATGGGCACACGCCTATCCCAGGTCCTTGTGGCAGGGCCTCAACTTCACATCTTTGCACAAAAATCTCATTCTCAAAGGAAAGTGCATAAAAAGTGGTCCTAAGTTATAACACATGAAGCTGATGCAGTAGACTTTACAGAGCCCTGGTGCACAACACTTCAGGTATTCATGCTAGCTCTGTGACCAACAGAATGAAGCAGAAATGATGGTGTGTCTGTTTCATGGATTCTGCTTTTGCTCCTGCTATCATGAAATATCTGACTACCCTATATTGCTATGCTGTGAGAAGTCCAACATAATCACATGTATAGGCATATGTAGAGGAGAACCAAGGCCCCAGTCATGGGCCTTGTCAAATTTCCAACAAAGGCCACACCAGCCTGCCAGCTGGTGACTGAGGCCACCCTGGAAGTGGAGTCACCAACTTCAGTCCAGCAGCCCCAATAGCAATATAGGAGCAAATAAGTAAAATGGTTATTCTTTAGTTGAGTTTGGTGTATTTTATTAAGCAACTAAGATAACCATGAGAGCTGAGACAAAGAATAAACTGGTGCAGCTCAGCCTGAGTATGCTGTTTTAAAATCCAACAGGACAGAGCCTTAAGGATCCCACAACCTTTCCCCTTCTGACCTCCTTCTCTCCCTCCCCCTCTCCCCTTGTCACTGTTAGTCTACTCCTTGTTTACATAACTCTGGTTCAATTTTGTTCATTTGTATGTGTTGTTCATTAGTTTCCTGTAATAGGTGATAGCATAAGGTATTTTTCTTTTGTTGCCTGGCTTATTTCGCTAAGCATAATTCTCTGTAGTTCCATCCATGTTGTTGCAAATGGCAGGAGTCCCTCCTTTCTTTCTGCTACATAGTATTCCATTGTGTAAATGTATCACAGTTTTTTGATCCATTCATCTACAGATGGGCACTTAGGTTGTTTCCAGTACTTGGCTATTGTAAATAGTGCTGCTATGAACATAGAGGTGCATAGCTTCATCTGTATTGGTGTTTCCGGATTTTTAGGATACAATCCTGGCAATGGAATTGCTGGTTCAAAGGGCAGTTTTTAGTTTTTTGAGGAAATTCCATACTGTTTTCCATAGTGACTACACCACTCTGAACTCCCACCAGCAGTGCACCAGGGTTGCCTTTTGTCCGCATCCTTGCCAGCACAAGTTGTTTGTTGGTTTGTTGATGTTGGCCATTCTGAGTGGTGTGAGGTGGTATCTCATTGAGATTTTTATTTGCATCTCTCTGATGGCTAGTGATGTTGAGCATTCTTTCATATGTCTTTGGATCCTCTGCATGTCCTCTTTGGAGAAGTGTTTGTTTAGGTCCTTTGCCCATTTTTTAATTGAGTTGTCTGTCTTCTTGGTGTTGAGTCATGTAAATTCTTTATATATTCTGGAGATCAATCCCTTGTCTGAAGTATCATTGGCAAATATATTTTCCCATATGGTTGGTTCCCTTTTAATCTTGCTGATGTTTTCTTTGGCTGAGCAGAAACTCTTTAGTTTGATGTAGTCCCATTTGTTTATTCTTTCCTTTATTTCCCTTGCCTTAGGAGATATATCACTGAAAATGTTGCTACACGGGCTATCTGAAATTTTTCTGCCTATGTTTTCATCTAGGACTTTTAAGGTGCCAAGGCTTATATTTAAGTGTTTGATCCATCTTCAGTTTATTCTGGTTTATGGTGTAATTTGGTGATCTAGTTTCATTTTTTTTCATATCTCTGTCCAGTTCTCCCAACACCATTCATTGAAGAGGCTCTGTTCACTCCATTATATGTTCCTTCCACCTTTGTCAAATATTAGTTGACTATATAGACCTGGATTTATTTCTGGGCTCTCTATTCTGTTTCATTGATCTATATGTCTGTTCTTATGCCAGTACCAGGCTGTTTTTATTACCGTGGCCTTGTAGTATAGTTTGATGTCAGGTATTGTGATTCCTCCTACTGTGTTCTTCTTCCTCAAGATTGCTGTGGCTATTCAGGCTCTTTTTTGGTTTCATATAAATTTTTGAAGTATTTGTTCTAGGTCTGTGAAAAATGTCATTGGTATTTTAATAGGGATTGCATTGAATCTATAAATAGCTTTGGGTAGTATGGACATTTCAATGATGTGGATTCTTCCTATCCATGAACATGGTATATGCTTTCATTTATATGTATCTTCCTTAATTTCTTTCTTCAGTGTTATGTAGTTTTCTCAGTACAGGTCTTTTACCTCCTTGGTTAAGTTTATTCCTAGGTACTTTAATTTTATCGTTGCGATGGTAAATGGGATTTTTTTTCCAGTTTCTCTCTCTGATATTTTATTGTTGGTGTACAGAAATGCCTTTGATTTCTGAATATTGACTTTGTATCCTGCTATTTTGTCAAATTCACTTATTAGGTCAAGGAGTTTTTTCATGGAGTCTGTAGAGTTTTTAATGTACACTATCATGTCATCTGCAAATAATGACAGTTTTACTTCCTCTTTTCCAATTTGGATGCCTTTTATTTCTTTTTCTTTTCTGATTGCTGTGGCTAGAACTTCCAACACTATGTTGAATAGGAGTGGACACAGTGGGCATCCTTGTCTTGTTCCTGACCTCAAGGGGAATGCTCTCAGTTTTTGCGCATTATTTATGATGTTAGCAACAGGTTGCTCATATATGGCCTTTATTATGTTGAGGTATGCTCCCTCTGTTCCCATTTTGCTGAGAGTTTTTATTATAAATAGGTGTTGTACTTTATCAAATGCTTTTTCAACATCTATTGATATGATCGTGTGGTTTTTGTCTTTCATTTGCTTTATGTGGTGTATTATGTTTATTGATTTGTAAATATTAAGCCATCCTTGCATCACTGGAATGAATCCCACTTGATCATGGTTTAGGATCTTTCTAATGTGTTGCTGGATCTGGTTGTCCAATATTTTGTTGAGGATTTTAGCATCTATGTTCATCAGCGATATTGACCTGTACTTGTCTTTCTTTGTTGTGTCTTGACCTGGTTCTGGAGTTAGGGTAATACTGGCTTCATTGAAAGAGTTTGGGAGTCTTCCCTCTTCTTGAATTTTTAGAGATAGTCTGAGAAAGATAGGAGTTAGTTCTTTTCTAAATGTTTTGTAGAATTCACCTGTGAAGCCTTCCAATCCAGGGCTTTTGTGTGCCGGGAGTTTTTTGATTACTGCTTCAATTTTACTAGTTGTTGTTGGTCTGTTCAGACTTTCTGCTTCTTCTTGATTCAGTTTTTGAAGACTATATGTTTTCAGAAATTTGTCCATTTCCTCTAGGTTGTCAATTTTCTTGCCATACAGTTGTTTGTAATAATTTCTTACAATTTTTTTTTCCTGTGGTATCAGTTGTGATTTCTCTTATTTCATTTATGATTTTATTTATTTGGGTCCTCTCTCTTGTTTTCTTGATGAGCCTGGTTAAAGGCTTGTCAATTTTGTTTATCTTTTCAAAGAACCAGCTCCTACTTTTGTTGATCTTTTGAATTGTTTGTTTAGTCTCTATGTCTTTTAATTCTGCTCTGATCTTGATGATTTCCTTCCTCCTACTCACTCTGGGCTTTGTTTGTTGTTGTTTCTTTAGTTCTTGTATCTGTAGGGTTAAAATTTTTATTAGAGATTCTTCTATCCTTTTTAGGTAGGCCTGTATTGCTATGAAATTTTCTCTCAGGACTGCTTTCGCTGTATCCCATAGGTTTTGTGTAGTTGTGTGTTCATTATCATTTGTTTCCATAAATTTTTGGATTTCTTTCTTGATGTCATTGTTAACCCATTCATTATTTAATAGCATGTTATTCATTCTTTATGATTTCGAATGTGTTTGAGTTTTTTCTTTGAGGTTGATTTCCAGTTTTAAGCCATTGTGATCTGAGATAATGCTTGATATAATTTCAATTTTCTTGAATTTTTGAGGGTTCTTTAGTGTCCCACCATGTGGTCTATCTTTAAGAATGTTCCATGTGCACTTAAAAAGAATGTATATTTTGCTTCTTTCGGGTGATAAATTCTATATATATCAACTAAGTCCATTTGACCTAGAGTGTTGTTCAATGCCTCAATATCTTTGGTGTTTCTTTGCTTCGAAGATCTGTCCATTGTTGAAAATGGGGTGTTAAAAGTCCCCTACTATGAGTGTGTTGCTGTCTATAACTTTCCTGAAGTCTTTCAAAAATTTCCTTACATATTTGGGTGCCCCTAAGTTGGGTGCATATATGTTTACAAGGTTATACCTTCCTGAGGGACCTTTCCATTAAGTATTATGAAATGTTCTTCTTTGTCTCTTTCTATGGCCTTTGCTATGAGATCTGTTTTGTCTATTATAAGTATTGCTACCCCGGATTTTTTTTTCATGTGCATTTGCTTGAAATACTTTTTTTCCTCCCTTCACTTTCAGTCTGGGTAGCTCTTTTGTTCTAATGTGGGTCTCTTGTAGATAGCATATATGTGGATTATGCTTTCTAATACATTCAGCTACCCTATATCTTTTGATTAGAGCATTTAATCGATTTACATTTAGGGTTATTATTGATAGGTACTAAATCATTGTCATCTTCCCCATTTTGTACCTGTGTTTCTCTCTGTCTCTCTCTCTGTTTCTTCATCATCTTCAAGCAGATCCTTAAGCATCTCTTGCAATGCTGGTTTTGTGGAGATGAATTCTTTTAGCCTTCTTTTGTCTTGGAAACTCCTGATTTCACTTTCCATTTTGAAGGAGAGCCTAGCTGGATAGAGTATTCTTGATTGTAGGCCTTTGTTTTTCATTGCTTGGAATATTTTTTGCCATTCCTTTCTGGCTTATAGTGTTTCTGCTGAGAAATATGATGAGCTTTATTGGAGCTCCCTTGTATGTTATTAGCTGTTTCTCTCTTGCTGCTTTTAGGATTCTCTCTTTGTCTTTCAATGTTGCCATTTTAATTATGATGTGTCTTACGGTGGGCCTGTTGGGATTCATCTTCATTGGGATCCTCTGTGCTTCCTGGACTTGTGTGACTCTTTCTCTCATCAAGTTAGGGAAGTTTTCTGTCATTAGTTTTTCAAACAAGTTTTCTCTCCCTTGCTCCTCTTCTTCTCCTTCTGGAATTCCTATGACACAGATATTATTACATTTCGTGTTGTCCTGTAGCTTTCTTAAAACCTCTTCATTCTTTTTCAGTCTTTTTTCATTTCATTGCACTGCCTTGGGATTTTTTTCTACGTTGTCCTCCAGTTTGCTGATCTGACCTTCTGCTTCCTCTAGCCTGCTTTTAATTCCTTCTATTGCGTTCTTCAATTCAGAGATTGTATTCTTCATTTCTTCCTGGCCCTTACTGATAGCTTCTATGTCCTTTTTCATGCTAGTGTAATTCTCAGTAAGTTCCTTGTAGTTTTTATAGAGTTCCTTGTAGTTTTCTTTGAGCTTGCTGAGTTCATTGAGCTTCCCTATAATCCATCTTTTGAATTCCATGTCTGATAGTTTGCTTTCCTCTATTTGATTTAGCATTCTTTCTGGGGCTTCTTCCTTTCCTTTTGATGAGGGGTTGTTTTTCTGTCTCCCCATTTTTGTGATTCTTCTTGTTTGTTGCTGCTTCTTAGATTGATCTGCACTTCTTGGGTCTTCCACTGGTGGTGTCAGATCATGTACCAGTCTGCGTTTAGGCAGCCTGTTGGAGACTACCAGAGATCTACTGCCTTTGTCTGTCTCCTTTAGTTGTTAATCTATTCAAACTGTGATCAGCTGTCAGGCTTAAGGACTGAGGGTGGGGCAGCTTAATTCCTATAGGCGGGGCTTTTGCTTCCCATCAGGCTGATGCCACTTGGAGTTGAATTGTCTGCCTCCAGTATGGGGAATGAGTCAGCACTGGGACCCGGTTGGCTGCTACCCAAATTCTCCCCAAGTGTTCTAGTCCTCTCTGCCTTCCCTCTGCTCAAGCCCAGGGTAAGTAGGTGCTAAAATATTTTTATAAGTGATCCACTTAAGAGCTCTTTTTCTCCAGCTGTTTCTCTCAGGCTAGCAAGAAACCAGTGGGTTTTTGTTTTTCACAGCTGGATACTATTTTATTTTCCGCTCTGTTTCTGTAGGCTGAGAAGCCCAGCTTGGGGTTTAGACCCTGCCCATCTCAGGGGAAACTCCCAACTGCTGAGCTGTGTTTCTCAGTCCCTTCAGCTGCCACCCATGGGATCCCAGCCAGCACTTTCACGTCTCCGCACTTCCTACCGGTCATATTGTGATGAAATGGCCTTTTCTGTCTCTCCGTGGTTATAAGACTTCTCTCCATCTAGTGTTCAGTTGGTTATTCCAGATGATTTCTCCACAATTAAGTTGTAATTTCAGACTATCCTGGGAGGAGGTTAGTTTAGCTTCCACTTACTCCTCCACCATCTTACATCTCCAGGGACTTTCTTCAGTGCCCAGGAGCTCACTCAGCCCATGCATTGGGAAAAGGTCAACTAACAATATATGAAATTTGATACATAAATAGCCTAGCTTTTCACTGAGGCACTTCTAACTTCCTTTCTAGATCATTCCACAGATGGTAGTCAGGAAAACTGAGACTGAGCTGTTTATAACTTAATCTGCTTATCTACCTTCATTTAATTGGCTTTTATCCATCTCTTTTATTTCCCCAATTCCTTTACTAGAGTTTCTGGAGTTTACTTCCCAAATAAACAAGTCAAAACCATGTGTCAAGGGGTGCTCTTGGACGATTCCAAACTAAGAACCACACAAATTACAAGATCGATGTGCCTTATTTACCTAGCAAATCATTAGCCTCTGCCCTTGTTGCTAGGCAGAATAGAAACTTGAGTGCCAGGCAGTTTTAGCTTCTATAGCAGCGGTTCTCAACCTGTGGGTCGCAACCCCATAAGACAACATGAAGCAGAGTAACATTTGCATTAAAGGAATCCAGAAGGAGAAAAAAGAAAGGACCAGGGAACATATTTGAAGATATAATGGCTGAAAATGCCTTTAATCTGGGGAAGGAAACAAACATCCAGATCCAAGAAGCCCAGAGAATTCCAAATAAGAAAAACCCTAAGAGACCTGCACCAAGACACGTTATAATTAATATGTCAAAAGTTAAAAATAAAAAGAGGATCTCAAAAGCAGCAAGAAAAAACAACTTATTACATACAAGAGAAATTCCATAAAGCTATGAAAAGACTTTTCAGCAGAAACTTTGCACAGCAGAAGGTGATGGTACAATATATTTAAAGTGATGAAAGGGCAAACACCTACAAGTAACAGTACTCTATATGTCAGGGTTATTATTAAGAATTTAAGGAACTTCCAGCCAAGAAGGAGGCCTAGACAGACACGTTGGGTGTCCCTCCACAACTAAGAAGGAATACAACTATCTCAAAACCAGAGACAATCAGAAGTTCCAGAAAATCAAACTGCATGGAAGTACAACAAACAAAGATATAAAGAAGAAATACTCATCCAGACAGGTAGGAGGGGCAGAGCTGGGGCAGAAAGGATGCAGTGTGGTGGCAGCAGCAGTGGTGGCAGTGGTGGCAGCAGCAGTGGCAGGCTGGCAGAAAGCACAGTTACACATTTTAAAAAGTCTGGAGGGTCACCCGGGGAGCGTTCCCAGCTCCCAACCAGATCCCGCAGATCACCATCCCAGTGCCAGAAAAAATCAAGCCTCATTGCTTCTGACTGTGCAGATCAGTGTGGATTGTGGCGGAGGAAAAAACTGCCAGTCTCTTAGCAGAGTCCGCTTGTTTAAAGGGCCTGTACAGTCCTAGAACGTCTGCAAACCCACCTACTCTGGGAACGACAGGCAGGGCTACAGCTAGAGGCGTCAGTCCCATACAAAAGTGGGAGAAGTGCCTGGAAAGGGGACAAGTGCTGAGCAAGTTGCATTGTTCCCTCTCTGACCCCTCCCCCACATACAGTGCCACAACAAGGTGAAACTGGTCGCCCTTTCCTGACTAATACCTAAGTCTCTGCCCACTAAAACATAAGAAGTGTGACAGCCCTTGCCCAAATCACAGAGGCAAACACAGAAAGATGAGGAGACAGAGAAGTATGACCCAGAAGCAGGTGCATATCAAGGTCCCAGTGGTACAACTAAGCAATGAGCAGATAGCACACTTAATGGTTGAGGAGATAGATAACTTAACAGAAGCAGTTTAAGTCATTGGTGATTAGGATGCTCACAACTCTAACAACAAAGATTAAACAGGACAGGGAAAGAATGAAGGCTATCCTGGCTGAAATGAAGGAAAATCCATATGAAACAAGTGGTGAAGGAAAGGAAACTGAGGTTCAAATCAACAAATTGGAACATAATGAAGAAACAGTCAACCAGTAAGGAAGGATGAAATGGGAATTTTAAAAAATGAGGAGAGGCTTAGAAACCTCTGGGACAGCTATAGATGTGCCAAGATTTCAATCATAGGGTTGCCAGAAGGTGAAGAGGGAGAGCAAGAAATTGAAAAATTATGTGAAAATATAATGAAGGAAAACTTCCCTAATTTGGGAAGGAAATGGACATATGGTTCCAGGTAGCACAGAGAGTCCCAAACAAGCTAGATCCACAGAGGATCACACCAAGACACATCATAATCAAAATGCCAAAGGTTAAGGATAAAGAATGTTAAAGGCATCAATAGAGAAAAGGAGAATTACTTACAAAGGAGTACCTATAAGACTGTCAGATGATTTCTCAAAAGAAACTCTACAGGAGAGAAGCGACTGGCAGGAAATATTCAAAGTGATGAAAAGCAAGGCCCTATAACCAAGATTACTCTATCCAGCAAGGATATCATTCAGAATGAAAGGACAGAGAATGTGCTTCCCAGACAAGGTAAAGCTGAAGTAGTTCATCATCACCAAACCATTATTATATGAAATGTTAAAGGGACTTATTTAAGAAAATGGATATCAAAACTATGAACATTAAAATAAAAACAGTATCACAACTATCAACAACAGAAGCTAGGGAATGGAAACAAAGGGAAACTAAGTAGACAACTAGAGCGGGAACAGAATCATAGGTATGGGGAGCATATGTGGGGAGAGCAGCTGGGAGGGGGAAGGGGGAGAGGGAGGGAGGTGGTGCATGAATTAAGAAGCAAGGTAGGAGGGTGGGGAATAGACAGGGGGATATTGAGAAGAGCTTTATGCACATCCCATGGACATGGACTAAGGGTGGGGGACTGCTGGAGGGAGGAGGGTTGCTGTGTGGAGGGGAGCAAAGGGAAAAGAAATTGGGACAATTGTAACAGCATAATTGGTAAAACATATTAATAAAAAGAATTTAAGGGGAAATAGTTATCCAGATAAGCAGGAGCTAAGACTTAATCGCCACTAAACTGGCCTTATAAGAAATTTAGAAGGATATTTTTTAAACTGAAAATAAATGGTACTAATTAATAATAAGAAATCATATAAAAGTAAAGGAAATATAATAAAGGTTGTATGTTAACAAATTATAAAGCTACTATGAATGTCAAAAAGAAAAACAAGTAAAACTATAACAAATAGTTAAGAGATAGATAAAACTTAAAACTGTTAAATATGACATCCAAAACATAAAATGGGAGATGGGGCTTAAAATATAGCCTTGGAATATGTTCATATTCAAGTTGCTATAAACTTGAAATAGACATATTTACAGGAAGTTGTATGTAACTTCATGGTAACTACAAAGCAAGAATTTACTGTAAATACACCAAAAAATGAGAAAGGAATATAAACACAACACTAAATAGTCATCAGACCAGAGAAAAATAGGACAGAAAGGAACTACAAAAACAACCAAAAAACAATTAACAAAACGTCAATAACTATGCATCTGTCAATAATTACTTCAAGTGTATTGGATAAAATTTCTCAATCACAAGGTGTAAGTGGCTCAATAGGTAAAAATAACAAGATGCATCTATGTGCTTTCTATGAGATGCTCACTTCAGAAATAGAAACACATAGAATAAAAGTGAAGAAATGGAGAAAAATTCATCCAAATAGAAAAGAAAGCCAGTGTTGCTGTACTAGTATAAGACAAAATTTACTTGAAAACAAATATAATAAAAGGCAAAGAATGGCATTAATTACATAATGGTAAAGAGGTCAATCTTGCAAGAACATATAACACATAAATATATGTGCAACCAACAGAATAGCACCTAAATATATAAAACAAGTACAAACAGATTTAATGACACATTGAGAACAAAACAATAATAGTAAGTCCCTTTAACATCTCATATCAATGGATAAGTCATCCAGACAGAAAATCAAACACATTATACCATATGTACTAAATATCTTTATACAGAACATTTCATCCAAAAGCACCAGTATACACATTCTTCTCAAGTGCTCATGGAACAGTCTCCAGGATAAAGCACATATTAGGCTTCAAAATGAGTCTCAATTAATCTTATAACTAAAATGATATTAAGCTTCTTTTCTAACCACAGTGGTATGACACCAGAAATCAATTACATGAAGAAAATTGGAAAAAGCACAAAAATGTGGAGATTAAACAACATCTTACTGAAAATCACTGGGTAATAGAAGAAATAAATTAAAAAAAATATCTAGAGATAAATAAAAACAAGAATACAACATACCAAAATCTATGAGATACAGCAAAAGCAATTCTAAGAGGAAAGTACATAGAACACAGGCCTACCTCTAGAAACAAGAAAAATGTATGATTTCACTTATATGTGGAATCTAAAACAGCAAACAAAAAATAAATCCAAACAAAACAAAATAAAAACGAGCTCATAGACACAGAGAACAGATTGGTGAAAGCTGGAAGGGAGGGGTATAGGAGTGACCAAAATGGGTAAAGGAGGTCAAAAGTTACAAAATTCTAGTTATAAAATAAATAAGTAATGGGGATGGAATGTAAAGCATGGCGGCTATAGTTAATAATACTCTATTGTATTATATATTTGAAAGTGCTAAAAGAGTAAATCTAAAAAGTTCTCATCACAAGAAAAACATTTTAACTATTATGGTGATGGTTAGAAACCAGACTTATTGTGGTGATAGTTTCAGTGTATTCAAATATCAACTCATTATGTTGTACACCTGAATCTAATATAATGTTATATGTCAATTGTGTGTCAATTAAAACAACAACTAAAAACAGAGGAGACTTCAGCCAAGATGGAGGCCTAGGCTGACACACACCATTTCCCTCCAAAACTAAGAAGGAATACAACTACCACAAAACCAGCAATAACTAGAAGTTCAGAATATAAATGGAAGTCCAATGTATAAAGTTATGAAGAAGTGGTGCTCATCCAGACGGGTGGGAGGGGTGAAGCCGGGGAGGACAGGTCAAGCTGTGCTGCCCACAGCAGCAGCAGTGATGGCAGCAGGACAGTGGTAAGCACAGACACCTGTATTTAAGGGGAGGCAAGAAGTGCCTGGGAAGCACCCTCGGCTTCAGACCAGACTGATCAGCTTGCAATTCCTAAGCCTAGGAAGGCAGACCCCCACTGCCTTGGACTGTGAGGCCCAGTGAGGGTGGGGACAGAGAAGACTCCCAGTCTCTCGGTGGAGATTGAACAGCAGGAATTCATCTTGGATCCCCACCCCCGCAGAAAATGCCCAGTTGTGACAAGTGCACAGGGCTCCGCTCCCTATAGCGTAGGAGGTGTGACAGCCCTGCCCAGGAAGCAAAGGTAAACACAAAAGTGTCAGGATGGCACAGATCATGATAGAGATCCCAATGACGGAGCTGACCAGACAGCAAATTTCTAATCTAATGAAGCAGTAGATAGGAAATCTTTCTGAGGCACAGTTCAGAGCTTTGCTTATAAAAGTGCTTACAGACCTAACAGCAGATCTTAAACGAGACAGGGAAGGAATGAAGACTAGTCCTGCTGAAATGAACAAAAACACATACGAAACTAGTGGTGAGGGCAAGAAAACCAGGGATCAAATCAACAAATCGGAACATAGAGAAGGAACAAACAGTCAACCAGTGCAGAAAGAGAAAATGAGAAGTGAGAAAAATGAGAAGAGGCTCAGAAACTTATCAGACAGCTATAAGCAGGCCAACATCTGAATCATAGGGTTGCCAGAAGGTGAAGAAGAAGAACTAGAAATGGAAAAATTATGTGAAAAAATAATTAAGCAGAACTTCCCTAACTTGGGGAAGGAAATAGGCTTACAGGTCCAGGAAGCACAAAGAGTTCCAAAGCAACTGGACCCAGGGAGAACCACACCAAGACACATTATAATCAAAATGTCAAAAATTAAGGATAAAGAGAGAATCTTAAAACCAGCAAGATAGAAGAAGAGAATTACATACAAGGGAATTTCAATGAGAATGTCATCTGATTTCTCAAAAGAAACTCTGCAGGCAAGAAGGAACTGGAAAGAAATATTCAAAGTAATGAAAAGCAAAAACCTACTAACATGATAACCCTATCCAGCAAAGCTGTCATTCAGAATAGAAGGGCAGAGAAAGTGCTTTCAGGACAAAGTAAAACTGAAGGAGTTCATCAAATCCAAACCACTGTTATATGAGATGTTAAAGGGACTTGCTTAGCAGAAAGAGGATCAAAATTATGAACGCTAAAATGAAAACTGTATCAAAACAACCAGCAACAGAAGCTAGGGAACCAAAACAATGGGGGGAGGTCAGCAAGGAGGGGGAAGGGGGGAAGATGGTATAGGAATTAAGAAGCATAGTAGGAGGGAGTGGAGTAGATAGGAAGTTGTTGAGAAGAACTATATGCACAACCAATGAACCTGGACTAAGGCAGGGACAATTGAAGGTAGGGATTTCACTGGGTGGAGGGGAACAAAGGGAAAAGAAATTGGGACAACTGTAACAGCATAATCAATAAAGCATATTAAAAAATAAAATAAAATATACTTTAAAAAAAGAAAAATAATAATAATAAAATTAACTATACTAAAATTAAAAACAACAACTAAACCAGTGGCAGTTATTGAGATGACCTGTGAGAAGCTCATGATAGAAGAAAATCTGTTTCCCCATAGACAACATCTAAGCAAAGACAAATAAATATATCCTATCCAATGTAAAGCATCTGGAAGAAAATAAGGAGCTAAATTCCAAGTGCTGCAGAGGAGAAAGAGTGAATGAGCTATATACCTGACTATTGATGTTACAATTCGTTTCCATTATTGCTGATAAATATTTATTTCCATAATATTTATTGTAAATTTGCAAAGCAGGTGCTGGGTCTTATTCACTCCCCCCCTCAACACATGGCACTTGATGATGCTCAATAAATACCAGAGGAATAAGTGAATGATGGAGTAAGAGAATAAAGGAATGAATATTTGCATGAAAGGAGAAGTACAGATGGAAGTGGATAAATGGATGTATGGAAGAAACACTCTTTATCCATTTATCCATTGATGGACACTTGGGTTGTTCATAATGCTGCAATGAACATAGGAGTGCATTGCTCTTTTTGGATTATTGTTTTCCCTTTTTCAGATAGATAACCTGAAGTAGAGTTGCAGGATCACGTGGTAGTTCTATTTTTAATTTTCTTGACAAACTTTCATACTGTTTTCCATAATGGTTGTGCCTATTTAAATTCCCATCAACAGTGAACAAGAATTCCTTTTCTCCACATTTTTACCAACACATTATATCTTGTCTTTTTGATAATATCCATTATGACAGGTATAAGGTAATATCTCATTGTTATTTTAATATGCATTTTCCTGATTACTAGTGATCCTGAGTATCTTTTTACATGCCTGTTGGCCATTTGTATTTCTTCTTTAGAAAAATGTCTATTTAGATCTTCTGCCCATACTTTAATTGTTTTTTGTTATTAAGTTGTATGAGTTCTTTATATATTTAGTTTAAAGAACCCTTATTGTATATATGAGTCGCAAGTATCTTCTACAATTAAGTAGGCTGGTTTTTATTTTCTTGATGGCTTTCTTTGCTGTGAAGAAGTTTTTTAGTTTGATACAGGCCTATTTGGTTATGTTTGCTTTTATTGCTCTTGTGGCCAGAAAACATGATGATATTATTTCAATCTTCTTTAATTTATTAAGACTTGTTTTATGGTCTCACATGTGATCTACCCTGGAAAATATTCCATATGTACTTGAGAAGAATGTATATTCTGTTATTTTTAGATGAAATTCTCTGTATATATCTATTGAGTACACCTGGCCTAACGTGTTGTTTAAGGCTGATGCTTCCTTATTGATTTTCTGTCTGAACGATCTATCCATTGATGCAAGTGAATTATGAAAGTCCCCTACAATTATTGTAAAACTGTCTATCTCTTCTTTTAGGTCTGTTAATATTTGTTTTATATATTTAGGTACTCCTATGTTGGGTGCATAAATATTTATAAATTGTATATCCTTTGGCTGATTGACCCCTTTATCATTATGTAATGCCCTCTTTGTCTTTTATTATATGGTCTTTGTTTTAAAGTCTATATTGTCTGACATAAGTATAGCTACCAAGTTTTCTTTTGCTTTCCATTTGAATGGAACATCTTTTTCCTTCACTTCACTTTTCAGTCTGTGTGTGTCCTTACATCTGAAGTGAATTTCTTATAGACAGTATTGATAGGTCCTGGTTTGTTTGTTTTTTTAATCAAATGAACCCCTTGATGTCTTTTCAAGGGAGAATTTTATCCAATACACTAAAAGTAATTATTGATAGGTGTATACCATTGACATTTTGTTCATTGTTTTTGGGCTGTTATGTAGTTTCTCTTTGTTCCTTTCTTCTTCTCTTTCTTTCTTCCCTTATGGTTCAGTGAATTTTTATAGGAATATGCTTAGATTCCTTTCTCACTTTCTGTTGTGTATTAATTATAGAAATTTATTTGGGGGGTTACCATAAGGCTTACAAACAAAAGCCTATATTTATTTATTCTTTTTTATCTTTATTGTATTTTTTCCATTACCATTTAGTCCACTTATATTCTCTCCCCCCACCAATCACTACACTGTTGTCCACGTCCGTGAGTACTTTTTCCTTTTTGCTCAATCCTTCTATTATGTTGAAAACAATTTTGGTTTGAACACATTATGAAACTCTAGATTTTACTCTTTCTCCCACAATATTTTATGCTTTTGATGTCACATTTAACATCTTTTTATTTTATGCTCTACTCAACACCATTGACGTTAACCATTCTGCTTTTTAGCCTTTTATAATTTTATATATTGTTTCCCTCTTTTAATTACTCTAAGTTATCTCTCACACTTTTCCTTTGTTTTTTCTTTGGGGAGGGTAGCATATGAAACAGCCCCTTGATTTTTATTTATTTTTTACTTGTGTTTGGTTATTCTGTATTTTGTTTTTAACTAAAGACTCCAAATATATTTGCCTGACTTTCCCATCCCTCCCCCATCAACCTATTAAACATAACATAAAGTTAATGCACCCTTAATACCATTTCTTTCATCTTTGCCTCACTTTATAACCTTCTAATTCTCCTTACTTCCTACAGTGGCACTATCCGAAATGTGCCTCTTGAAATGTTAATAGGTATTCCATTTAAACAAAGAGAATGTACTTGTTATTTTAGTTTTCTTTCCTTAGAGGAGAAAAAATAAGAACAAATAATTTGAAAATTAGTTATTATACATATTTCTATAAGGTAATTATTTTGGGAAAACACTTTTTGGAAAAAATAATTTTTGCTATAAGCACCCAGACATCTTTGTTTTTATTGCTGAGGTTTTGTGAAGAACACATATAGAATCATTGAACTAAAGTAGTATTACATTATTTTACATATGTAAGTAATTAAGAAGTCTAAAATGTTATATAAATGGTAAGTTACAGCCTAAGAATTTTCTTAGAAGCTGATAAGTTAGTATCAAAGGGCTATGATACATTATCAAAGTTAGACCTGTAGTCATCCACAAAAGGAAAAAAATAAAACACAAAAAATCCTACAGCCAAAGAACAAGTTCAGTGTGAAAGATGATTTCCTCATTAAGGCAATGATGTTAATCCTTTAAAAACTTTCAAATAGTATCAATTTGAAACTATGTGGTAAAACATTGGGAAGCCACAACATGGAAAGACCAGAACTCACCTTCCTACATACACTCCTTAGGCTGAAGTGAGTAAGAAAGAAATCACTGACACTTCATGTTAAACCACCGAAATTTTAAAGTTGTTATTGCAGCTGGCATTACTTACCTTGAGATAAACTGAGGCCCAGAAATGTGACAACATGCCCAAGATTCCACAGTGAATTAACAGCAAAGAAGTCCTGAACACTTCCTACCTAAAGATACAGCTTTATTTACAGGAGATTTCATCACTTTATTTCTCTTATTTTTAAAAACCAGTTTGCAAGTAATCATTTGTTTCCTCTCATAGCTTACCTTAAGTAAAGGCAAAGACTGCACTAAAAGATTGTGACATTAATTCAAGCCATTATACTATAAAATTACAGTGGCAACTGTTCCAAAATATTTAAGCACATTAATATTGCTTAAACTTTCTGCTTAAACTCTCTGCTTTTACCCCATAATGAGAGAGGACAGTTTGACATGACACAAAGGGTTCCAGTCTCATCAGTAAGAATTTTATGTATTTCAGACAATTCTTTTCTCATCCACACCAGTTATTTTGCTCTAAATTAAATCATATGGGTGTTTCTTACTTTAGCAATTCCACAATGTAGGGCATAGTGTCTTTAGACACAGCCCTAAATAGAAACCCTAATAAATCACAGTGTTTTGGATCAGAGCCATGTCTAAGCAATAAATTGGAATGGAAGATAAATTGTTCTGCAGAGGAACATTCAAATGAATAGCTTTATCCTCAAGTAACAATGACAGTGATTTCCTGGGTTATAGAATATAATGAAATCTCTAAGAAAGTTGGAAAGGTGCAATGTCAGTAAGGTGAAGTCAGTTCCTTCCTATTAGATAGCCATTCTTAGGCAAATATTGACCAAGACTCAAAGATATCAAAAGCAAAAGATTAAGAAATGAAGACATTAGAAACATTAGAAGCCCTCTCTTTTGTAAGGCTAAGGCCAGAATAGAATAAGAAATCCATATCTGGAGAGGTAAAAGTTAGTAAAAAAAGGGGGGGGGGGAAGAGCAGAGACACAAGAGGTCAGATGTAGGAGAAACAAAGGAAGCATAAACTTTTTTTTAAATTTATTTTTTGGTTTTTCAGTTACAGTTGTCCCATTTTTCCCCCTTGCTCTCCCTCACCCAGCCCACCCCTTCTCCCACAATCATATCCCTCCCTGTTGTCCATGTCCATGAGTCATTCATACACGTTCCTTGCCACTAAATCCTTCCCTTACTTATCCCCCTTCTCTCCGTGCCCCCTCCCCACAATTGACTGCTATTCTGCTCTTTGTCCTATTTAGTTCATTTGTTTATGTTGTTCTTTAGTTTTCTGAATTAGGTGATATCATATGGTATTTTTCTTTCTTTGCCTGGTTTATTTCACTAAGAATAATTCTCTCTAGCTCCCTCTATGTTGTTGCAAATGACAAGAGTTCCTTGTTTCTTTCTGCTACATGGTATTCCATTGTGTAAATGCACCACAGTTTTTTGATCCACTCATCTACAGGTGGGCATTTAGACTGTTTCTAGCACTTAGCTATTGTAAACAGTGCTGCTATGAACATAGGGGTGCATAAGTTCTTTTGATTAGGGTTTTAGGATTTTTCGGGTATAATCCTAGCAGTGGAATAGCTGGTTCAAAAGGCAGTACCATTTTTAGCTTTTTGAGGTAATTCCATACTGTTTTCCATAGTGGCTGCACCAGTTTGCATTCCCACCAACAGTGCAGCAGGGTTCCCATTTCTCCATATACTCACCAGCACAAGTTGTTTGTTGATTAGTCGATGATGGCCATTCTGACTGGTGTAAATTGGTATTTCATTGTGGTTTTTATTTGCATCACTCTAATGGCTAATGATGTTGAGCATTTTTTCATGTGTCTATGGACTTTCTGTATGTCCTCTTCGGAGAAGTGTTTGTTCAGGTCCTTTGCCCATTTTTTAATTGGGTTGTTTGTTTTCTTGATGTTGAGTCGTATAAGCTCTTTATATATTTTGGAGATCAGTCCCCGGTCTGTGATGTCATTGGCAAATACGTTTTCTCATATGGTTGGTTTCCTTTTCATCTTGCTGATGTTTTCTTTTGCTGAGCAGAAACTCTTTAGTTTGATGTAGTCCCATTTGTTTATTTTTTTCCCTTTATTTCTGTCGCCATAGGAGATGTATCCATGAAGATATTGTTACGTGAGATTTCTGAAATTTTCCTGCCTATGTTTTCCTCTAGGACTTTTATGGTGCCATGGCTTACATTTAAGTCTTTGATCCAACTTGAGTTTATTCTCATGTGTGGTGTAAGTTGGTGGTCTAGTTTGATTTTTTTGCAAGTCCCTGTCCAGTTCTCCCAGCACCATTTGTTAAAGAGGCTCTTCTCACTCCATTTTATGTTCCTTCCTCTTTTATCAAAGATTAGTTGACCATAGAGGCCTGGGTTTATTTCTGGGCGCTCTATTCTGTTCCACTGATCTATATGTCTGTTCTTATGCCAGTACCTTACTGTTTTGATTATCGTGGCTTTCTAGTATTGTTTGATGTCTGGTATTGTGATTTCTCCTGCTGTGTTCTTCTGTCTCAAGTTTGCTTTTGCTATTCAGGATCTTTTTTGGTTCCACATGAATTTTTGGAGTATTTGTTCTAGGTCTGTGAAATTTGTCATTGGTATTTTAATAGGGATTGCATTGAATCTGTAAATTGCTTTGGGTAGTATGGACATTTTGATGATGTTGATTCTCCCATCGAAAAACATGGTATTTGCTTCCATTTATTTGTAGCTTCTTTAATTTCTTTCTTCAATGTTACCTAATTTTCAGAGTACAGGTCTTTTATCTCTTTGGTTAAGTTTACTCCTAGGTACTTTATTTTTCTTGTTGCTATAGTAAATGGTATTTTCTTTTTTGTCTCTGTCTCTGATATTTTATTGTTGGTGTACAGAAATGCCTTAGATTTCTGTATATTTATTTTGTACCCTGCTATTTTTCCAAATTCACTTATTATATTGAGTAGTCTTTTAGTGGAGTTTTTAGGGTTTTCTAGGTATACTATCATGTCATCAGCATATAATTATAGTTTTATTTCTTCTTTCCCAATTTGGATGCCATTTATTTCTTTTTCTTGTCTGATTGCTCTGTCCAGGACTTCCAACACTATGTTGAATAGGAGTGGAGAGAGTGGACAACCTTGTCTCCTGATTTCAGGGGGAATGCTTTCAATTTTTGTCCATTGAGTATGATATTGGCTTCAGGCTTGTCATATATAGCCTTAATTATGTTAAGGTATGCTCCCTCTATTCCCATTTTGCTGAGTGTATTCATCATAAATGGGTGTTGTACTTTATCAAATGCTTTTTCTGCATCTATTAATATGATCATGTGGTATTTGTCTTTCATTTTGTTTAGGTGATGTATTATATTTATTGATTTTTGAATATTAAAACATCCTTGCATCCCTGGGATGAATCCCACTTGATCGTGGTGTATGATCTTTTTGATGTATTGCTGGATCTTGTTTGCCAATATTTTGTTGAGGATCTTAGCATCTATGTTCATCTGTGATATTGGCCTGTAGTTTTTTTTCTTTGTTGTGTCTTGACCTGGTTTGGGGATGAGGGTAATACTGGCTTCATAGGAAAAGTTTGGAATTTTTCCCACTTATTGGATTTTTTGGAATAGTTTGAGGAGGGTAGGAGTTAGTTCTTTCCTAAATGTTTTGTAAAATTCGCCTGTGAAGCCATCCGGTCCAGGGCTTTTGTGTGCAGGGAGATTTTGGATTACTATTTCAATTTCCTTCTTTGTTATTGGTCTGTTGAGACTTTCTACTTCTTACAGATTCAGTTTTGGAAGGTTATATGTTTCTAGAAATTTGTTCATTTTTTTTAGGATGTCAAATTTCTTGCCATACAGTTGTTTGTAGTAATTTCTTACAATCCTCTGCATTTCTGTGGTATTAGTCGTAATTTCTCCTCTTTCATTTCTGATTTTGTTTATTTGGGTCTTCTCTCTTTTATTCTTGATGAGCCTGGCTAGAAGCTTGTCAATTTTGTTTATTTTTTCAAAGAACCAGCTCCTATTTTTATTGATCTTTTGAATTTTTTGTTTGGTCTCTATGTCATTTAATTCTGCTCTGATCTTGATGATTTCCTTCCTTCTTCTTGTCATAGGCTTTGTTTATTGTTGTTATTCTAGTTCTTGTAGCTGTAGGGTTAGATTTTTTATTTGAGATTCCTCTATCCTTTTCTGATATGCTTGTATTGCTTGAACTTCCCTCTTAGGACTGCTTTTCCTGTGTCCCATAGGTTTTGGGCTGTTGTCTGTTCATGATCATTAGTTTCCAGAAATTTCTTGATTTCTTCTTTGATGTCATTGTTAACCCATTTATTATTTAATAACATGTTATTCATTCTCCATGAGTTTGGGTGTCTTTAATTTTTTTCTCTGTGGTTGATTTTTAGTTTCAAGGCATTGTGGTCTGAAAAGATGCTTGATATGATTTCAATTTTCTTGAATTTGTTGAGGCTTGATTTCTGTCCTATCATGTGGTCTATCTTTGGAAATGTCCCATGTGCATTTGATAAGAATGTATATTTTGCTTCTTTGGGGTGAAAAGTTCTATATATATCAGTTAAGTTCATGTGGTTTAGTGTGTTGTTCAATGCCTGTATATCCCTGTTGTTTCTTTTCACCAATGATCTATCTACTGTTGATAATGGAGTGTTGAAGTCCCCTACTATGAGTGTGTTGTTGTTAATATTCTTCTTGTGGTCTTCTAGTATTTGCTTTATGTATTTGGGTGCTCCTATGTTGGGTGCATATAAGTGTATCAGTGTTATATCTTCTTGATGGATTTTTCCCTTAAGTATTATGAAATGTCCTTCTTTGACTCTTTTTAATGCCCTTGCTTTGAAATCCATTTTGTCTGATATGAGGACTACTACGCCAGCCTTTTTTTTCATGTCCATTTCCTTTGAATACTTTTTTATATCCGTTTACTTTCAGTCTATGTAAATCTTTTGTTTTGAGGTGTGTTTCTTGTAGACAGCAAATATGTGGGTCCTGTTTTCTTATCCATTTCGTTACCCTATGTCTTTTAATTGGAGCATTTAATCCATTTACATTTAAGGTTATTATTGACATGTATTTATTCATTTCCCTTTGTACCTCTGTTTCTCTACTCTGTTTTTCTTCTTTTTTCTTAGTGTATTCCCTTTAGCATCTCTTGCAATGCTGGTTTGGTGAGATGCATTCTTTTAGTCTTCCTTTGTCTGTGAAACTCCTTATTTCACCTCCCATTTTGAATGAGAGCCTTGCTAGGTAGAGTATTCTTGGTTGTAGGCCTTTGTTTTTCATTGCTTGAAATATTTTTTATCATTCCCTTCTGGCTTGTATTGTTTCTGTTGAGAAATTGGTCAATGGCCTTATCGGAGCTCCCTTCTATGTTATTTGCTGCTTTTCTCTTGTTGCTTTTAGGATTCTCTCTTTGTCTTTGAATGTTGCCATTTTAATTATGATGTGCCTTGGAGTGGGATTTTGGGGTTCCTCTTCTTTGGAACTCTCTGTGCTTCCTGAACTTGCATAACTTTTTCTCTCATCAGGTTGGGAAAATTTTCTGTCATTATTTCTCCTATCAGTTTTTCTATTCCTCGTTCCTCTTCTCCCTCTTTAATTCCAATGACTCTGATGTTGTTTTTCCTCATGCTATCCTGTTATTCCCTTACATCTTCTTTGTACCTTTTAAATCTTTTTTCTTTTTGTTGTATTGTCTGCGAATTTTTTTCTACATTATCTTATAGCTCACTAATCTGATTCTCTGTTTTGTTTAGCCTGCTTTTGACAGATTCTACTGTGTTTTTCAGTTCAAAGATTGAATTCTTCATTTCCTCCTGGTTCTTGTTAATAGTTTCTCTGTGTGTGTGTGTGTGTGTGTGTGTGTGTGTGTGTTTGTTTTATTTTGTTTTGTTTTTTTTATGCTGGTGTAGTTCTCTGCAAGTTCCCTGTAAGTTTCTTGGAGCTGTTAGTAACTTACTTGGAGGTTGTCATAGTTGTTTTTGAGGTTGTCGAGTATATTGATCTTCTTCTCCACCATTGTTTTGAATTCCATGTCTGACATTTGGACTGTGTCTATTCCATCTACCTCTCTTTCTGGGGATTCCTCTTTTCTTTTCATTGAGAGGTTGTTTCTCTGTCTTAGCATGTTGGATTCTTCTTTTTGTTTATTGTTTTTTGGATTTGTCTGCTTTGACTTCCCACCTTTGTGGTATGAGATTCTTTATAGGAAATCTGGGGGTTTCAGCGATGCAGTCTCTTTGATCTCCTGAGCCTGATGTTCTTGGGTTACACTTTATGTCATTTGTTTATGCTGTCCGGTTATATTTCAGATGCTCTTTGGTAGGATCTTCCTTCTAGCTAGTTGACTGAGAGTCACTCTATCCACTTTGTCTTGAGTTCTTTTGTGGATATTTTGTTAAAAACATAAACACACAGCCCAGGCAGGAAATACACACCCTCAAAAATATTCCCTACCCTCTATTCCTCTATCGTCAGCCAACAAGCCAGTATTGATATAAATGTAGAGAGATTAGAGCTTTTATACTATAGGAAGAATAGATACGAGTTGTTTTTAGGGAGGAAAAACATAAGTTTTGAGAGGGGGATGATAGATTAATAATAGTTGAGACTATGCAAGACAGTAGGTAATATTTACATTGTATGTTAATAACGATAAAAGAAAAGGAGGGAAGAATGCAGAATATAGTAAGAAAATGGGATTGTATAGTATTGGATTTATATAGTAGTTATATTCTATTTATTTAGAGTGAAAGGGAGGCTAAACTAAACACAAAAACAAATAAACAAAAATTAAAGAGGAAGGATGAGAAGGAGTGATTGTATGAAACAAATTAGACATATAGTTTTTTGGGTTTTTTTAAGGAATAAAAAGTAAGAATTATAATTAAAATTAAATTTAGAATTAATAATAAAAAATGTTAAAAAATTTAAAGTAAAATAAAATACAAATAAAAAACTAAGATAGAAATAGAAATTTAAAAAGTATATAAAAGGAATGTTTTTACTCAGTTCAGCCTTTGTGTGTCGTCTTCTTTTTCTGCATCCACAGCTGGTCTAATGAGGTGGGCCAGAGGTTCCTGTTCCTTGCAGCAGCGGTGTGCGCCCGCGGTGGCTGGCACGGCGCGTTCCTTAGGCGCCTGTTGTAGCCAACGGAGGTGTTTTTGCATGCACACCTCTGCTCACGCAAGGCGGCCCGAGAGCTAGCCTTAGACCTGCCCAGCTGCACTCTGGCAGTTGGTCTCTCGCCTCTTAGGGCAGGGCCCCAGACTCTTGGGCACAGCGGATGTGAGCCTTTGGCGCCTGTTGTAACCGACCAAGGTGCTTTAGCGCAGGCATATGCCACTGTGCATGCAAGGTACCCGAGAACTAGCCTCAGGTCTGCCGAGCCGCGCTCCGAGAGTTGGTCTCTCGCCTCTTAGGGCAGGGCCCCGGACACTTGTGCACAGTGGACGTGAGCGTCTGTGAGTCACCTCAACTCACTGTTCCTGCGCCGCAGCTGCCGGCCTTTCTGCACCTGCCTGGGTGGGTACCAGCAGAGCCTGAGAAAGTGTTCTGCGCTTCAGCCTGGTGCCCACTGGAGCTGGCCAGGGGTGTCTGCGCACAGTCTTCTGCATGTCCAGTGGGCCTCAATGCACCCGTTGGGGCACTTTTGTTATGTCTGTTGGGGTGTGTCCGAGGGGCACTTGGACATGCAGCCCTGCGCACCTGGGCCAGTGAATGAGGGCACTTCCCTATGTGCACCTGCACTACCCAAGAGGAGGGTTGGGGAGTGGGCAAGCACACTTCTGTGTCTGCACTCCTCAAGAATGTCCTATCACCCCCAAACTTTCCTCCCCTCTCTGCAGTTCACAAGAGAAAAATATAAAGGAAAATCACATTCTCACATGCACAGCAGTACGCTGTTTCTTGTCTTTCAGTGTCAGATGCCACCTGGTCGAGTCCTGTCTCTGCCAGCGGGCAGAGATCTGCTCTCCTCCCGATTCTTCTCTGGGGAAGCCTGTGGTTGCCAAAAAGACTCTGTGTACTTCCAGCTGCAGCTCGAGTAGCCACCTCAGTCAGAAATCCTGTCTTGTCCCTTTTTCCTCTGCTATCCTCACTAAACAGGTTGTTCCCAGATGATTTTTCTCTAATCCAGCAGTGCCAAGGCTCGACTCCTGCCTGTGTCCAACTGCTCACTGAGATATTCTATCTGCAATTAGTCCAAACTACAGACAGGTCTCGGGAGCCTGAAAGTGCAGCCTCCCCTCACTCCTCCACCATCTTCTCTATCCATAGACTTTAGATTTAAAAGCCTGACCAACAGCCAAAGGGGAATAACCAGCACATTGAACTTTAAGCCAACCTAAGTCCTAGAGCAGCTATGAACCAAAAGCCTTATCTTGCCAAATGCCATTCTTATCCCCCAAGATCATGAAATTTTTCTGACAGAGTACATCAATGTGTGAATTCCAGCATCTTTTGTCCCAATTAAAATAATATTAAATGCATTATACGAAATTCCATTTTTAGATCAGAGATTTAAGATGGTGATGGAGTAGGTGAAAGTTACACTAACCTCCTCTCAGGATGAAACTGGAATTACAACTAAATTATAGAAAAATAATCCTGAATTGAACACTAGAATGGAGAGAAGCCTTACAATCAAGGACTTACTGAAAAAAACCACATCTCCACATCAACTGGTAGGAAATGCAGAGGCATAAGAGGACTGGCTGGGCTCTCACAGATGGAAGCTGAAGTTCTGAATGGATATTTCACTGATTGTGCTATTCCCCCTGAAAAATGTGGGGTCTAAACACCAAGCTGGGCTCTCCAGCACAGAGTATCAGAACCAGGAAACGAACACAAATAACATAGAGCTCTGAAAAGCAGCAGGGTTTCTGTCTACGAGGAAGAAACTACTAGAGACACAGAGAGACTCTTAAAGGGCCAATGCACAAAATTGCATTTGCAGTCACTTACCCTGGGTTCTGGTAGAGAGAGGGCAAAGTGGATTAGAGCCATATGAGGAGACTCTGGATTTGGTGATTCTGGGGATAGAGGAGAAGGTTCAGCCACCAGGATCCCTATACTTAGTCATTACCCATACTGCATAAGCTATCTTTCTTGGGAAGAGTACTCCCCTCCATGCTGCATCATCATGTTGAGAAAGCAATTGCCCCATGTGCAAGAATCCCTCTGGCCCCACCTGTGAGCATAAATAGGGCAGCTGAGGAGTACAGCTGGAGGCAATTTCACTGATTAAGCCAAAAAAATCCTACAGGCAAAGGCAGATGTCTGAGAGATGTGAGACTTTAACTGACCCATTCATGGGCCCAGTGCTGATATAAGCTGGCCTTGATGCACAGCTTGATTTGGTATGCACACACCCAGGCCCAGCAGAGGGAGCCACAAGCTGTGGATCACTTATAGCTCCAAATAGGTTACCCAGGGCCAATCGTAGGCAGCATCTGACATAGATGCACCGGAGTCTTTGTAGATCTACCTAATACATATAAATAAACACAAAGAGGCAGCCAAAATGGAGAAGACAAAGAAACAGTCCCAAATGAAAGTAGAAGAGAATTCTCCGGAAGAAGAACTAAATGAAATGGAGGCAAGCAATTTATCGGATATAGTGGTTATAGTAATTATTATAGGATAACAGCTTGAAAAAAGATATAAACCATAAAAAGGACCAGTGAGAAATAAAGAATGCAATATCCAAAATAAATAATACACCAGAAGGAATAAAAAGTAGGTTAGATGAAGCAGAGGATCAAGTCAGCAATTTGAAAGACAAGGCAGAAGAAATACCCAAGCAGAACGGCAAAAAGAAAAAATAATTTTAAAAATGAGAAAGTTTAAGAAATCTTTGGGGAAACAAGAAGTGTAACAACATCCATATCATAAGAATACCAAAGAAGAATAGGATGAGCAAAAAACTGAAAACCTATTTGAAGAAACAATGACCAAAAACTTCCCTAACATGATGAAGAAAAAAGGATACACCAGTCTATAAAGCTTAAAGAGTCCCAAACAAGATGGATCCAAGGAAGCCCACACCAAGACATATCACTATCAAAACGGTAGATCTAAAAGACAAGGAGAGAATCTTAAAAGCCACAAGAGAAAAGCAGTTAGTTACCTATACAGGAACTCCCATTAGACTGTCATCTGATTTCTCAGCAGAAACATTTCAGACTAGAAGAAATTGGCATGAAATATTTAAGGTGATGAAAGGAAGGACCTATAACCAAGGATACATTACCCACCAATGTCAGCATTTAAAATTGAAAGAGAAATAATCAGCTTCCCAGGACAGAAAAAGCAAAAGGAGTTTGTTATCACTGAACCAGTATTGCAACGAAAGTTAAAGGGCTTTAAGAAGAAAAAGAAAGAAAACATAAGAAAATAGTTAAGAAATAAAATGGCAATAAGTTGTATCTATCAAAAATCACATTAAAGTACAAGGCTTAAATGCTCCAATCAAAAGACACAGGGTAGCTGAATGGATAAGAAAACAAGACCTATAGGGTCTCCAAGAGATCCACCTCAGAATGAAATATACACACAGTCTAAAAGTAAATAAATGGAAAAAAATTTTATGCTATGGAAAGGGAAAAAAAAGCTGGGGTAGCAGTACTTATATCCAACAAAATAGACTTTAAAACCAAGGCCATAGTAAAAGAGAAAAAAGGACACTACATAATGATAAATGGAACAATTCAACAAGGGTATATAAGCCTAGTAAACATTTATGCACCCAACATTGAGCACTTGAATATGTAAAGCCAATCTTGATGAACATAAAGGGAGAGATTGACAGGAATATGGTCATAGTAGGAGATTTTAACACCCCATTGACGTCAATGGATAGATCACATTCTTTTCAAGTGCACAAAAAAATGTTTTCTAGGATAGACCATATGTTAGAACACAAAACAAGTCTCAATAAATTTAGGAAGGTTGATATCATATCAAGCATCTTCTTGGACCACAATACTATGAAACTAGACAAAAACATAGGAATAAAACTGAAAAATACAGAAAGACATGGGTGCTAAGTTGCATATTATTAAACAATGAATGGGTCAACAACACGATCAAAGAGGAAATCAGAGATATCCTGAAACAAATAAAAATGAGAACACAGGCACCCAATAAATGAACTAGGGTCTAAAAAAATTATATAAAACATTCATGAATCCATTAGCTGGTATATGAAAAGATAAACAAGATTGACACAACTTTAACCAGATCCATCAAGAAACAAAGAGGACCCAAATAAATTAAATTAGTAATGAAAGAGGAGAAATAACAACTGACACCAAAGAAATAGAAAAGACTGTAAGAAAATATTACAAACAACTATATGGTAACAAATTGGACAACCTGGATGAAATGAATAAATTCCTAGAAGCATACAGTCTTTCAATACTAAATCAGGAAGAACCAGAGAATCTGAATAGACAGATTATACCTAGTGAAATTGAAACAGTATTCAAAAAACTGCCAACAAACAAAAGCCCTCGACCAGATGTTTTCACAGGTGAACATTCCAAGATGAACTAATGCCTCTCCTTCTCAAACTATTCCAAATATTCAAGAGGAGGGAAGAACCCCCTCAAGTTTATTTAACAAGGCCAGCATTATTCTAATTCCAAAACCAGATAAAGACAGTACAAAAAAGAAAATTATAGGCCAATGTCCCTGATGGACACAGATGCTCAAATCCTCAACAAAATATTAGCAAACCGAATACAACAATGCTACAAAAAGATCATGCACCATGATCAAGTGGGATTTATTTTGGGAATGCAAAATTGATACAACATTTGCAAATCAATAAATGTGATACACTACATAAACAAAATGAAGCGTAAAAAACAAATGATAATATCAATAGATGCAGAAAAAACATTTGATAAAATTCGGCAGTAATTAATGATAAAAAACTCTCAGCAAAGTGGGAATAGAGGGAACATGCCTAAACATAATAAAGCCATATATGACAAACCCACTGGCAGCATCATACTCCATGGGCAAAAACTACAAGCACTCCCCTTAAGATCTGGATCAAGACAGAGTTTTCTCTTTCACCTCTTATTCAACATAGTACCAGAGGTCTATGTTGAATAAGCAACAGTAATCAGACAAGAAGAAGAAATAAAAGGCATCCAAATTGGAAAGGAAGAAGTAAAGCTGTCTTTATTGCAAATGGCATGATACTCTACATTGAGAACCCTAAAGATTCCACCAAGAAACTACTAAAACTAGTAAATGAATTCAATAAAGTAGCAAGATACAATATTAATATCCAGAAATCAGTTGAATTTTATATGTCAATATTGAATTATCAAAACGGAAATTAAGAAAACAATCCCACTAACAATTATTTCAGAAAAAAGAAAATACCTAGGAAAAAAATCTAACCAAGGATATAAAAGACCTATACTCAAAAATTATAACACATTAAACAAAGAAATAAAGAAGATACAAATAAGTGGAAACATATACCATGTTCATCAATTGGAAGAATTAATATTATTAAAATGTTCATATGCCCCAAAGCAATTTATAGATTTAATGCAATTTCTATTAAGATATCAATGACTTATTTCACATAACTACACCAAATATTTCAAAAATTTATGTGGAACTGCAAAAGCCCCCGAAATAGCAACGGCCATCTTGAGAAAGAACAAAGTTGAAGGAATCACACTACCTAATATTAAACTATACTATAAGGCCATAATAATCAAAACAGGATGGTACTGGCATAAAAATAGACACATAACTCAATGAAACATAATAGAGAACCCAGAAATAAACCCACCACTTTAAAGTCAATTAATATTTGACAGAGGAAGCAAGCATGCACAATGGGCTAAAGACAGTTTACTCAATAAAGTGTTGAGAAAAACTGAACAGATAAATGCAGAAAAAGGAGACTACACCACCTTATGCCACACACAAGAATAAATTCAAAATGGATTAAATACTTAAATGTTATACCCAAAACCATAAAAAATTCTAGAAGAAAACATAATCAGTAAAATCTCTGACATTCTCTCATAGCGATATTTTTTCTGATATATCTCCTTTGGCAGTGAAAATAAACAAAAAAATTAATAAATGGGATTACATAAATAAAGTTTTTGCACAGCAAAGGTAACCATCAATAAAATAAAAAGACAACCCACTGAATGGGAGAAGATATTTACTGCTATATTTGATAAGCAGTTAATATCCAAAGTTTATAAAGAACTTATAAAGCTAAACACCAAAAAAACAAATGACCCAATTGAAAAATGGACAAAGGTCCTGAATAGACACTTCTCAAAAGAGGACATACAGATAGATGGCCAATAGACATATGAAAAATGCTCAGTGTCACTAATCATCAGATAAATGAAATTAAAACCATGATGAGATATTTCCTTATACTAGTCAGAGTGGTTATCATCAATAAATCAATAAACAAGTGCTGGGGAGGATGTGGAGAAACAGGTACTCCTTTTGCACTGTTGACAGGAATTCAGATTGGTGTAATCACTGTGGAAAGTAGTATGGAGATACCTAAAAATTAAAAATGGAATACCTTCTGACCCAATGATTCCACTTTTGGGAATTTTTCAAAGGAACTTGAAAAACCAATTAGAATGAACATAAAAACCCTCTATGTTCATTGCAGCATTATTTACAACTGCCAAGATATGGAAGCAACCTAAGTGTTCATTAGTAGATGAGTAGATTAAACTATGGGATACTACTTAGCCATTTTTTAAAAAAAGAAAAGATAAGAAAAGAAAAGAAAACTTTACCCTGGACCTGGAGAACATTATGTTAAGTGAAATAAGCCAGTCAGAGAAGACAAATACCATATAATTTCACTCATATGTGGAATGTAATGAAGAAACTGAACTAACAAAATAGAGACAGACTCATAGATAGAGAGTGGGCTGTCAGCACTGGGTGGTGGGGTTGAGAAATGGTTGGATCAAGCAAAAAGTAAATAGGACTCATGGGCATGAACAACAGTGTGGTGATTGCAGGGTAGAAGGGGATAACTGGTAGTGAAAAAAATAAATATAAAATAGAAACAAACTTACCAAAAAAAAAAAAAAAGACTGACCAAGTCAAAGGAGAAGAAAGATTCTTAAGGGGGTAGGTGAGAGAAACAATAGGACTTTAAATTTAAAACTATATTTGAAACCTAATTCTACTACAATCATAAGACTATTGGGAAAGTCATCTTTTGTAGCCTGTTTGTTTCTATGTATAATGGCAATACAAAATTGTATCTAATACTATAGTTTATTCAAACAGAAGTGCTCAGCAAAGAGAAAGAAGCAATTAAATTAGTTTAAGAGTTCTGCTAGCCATTAGTGTTCTGCTCTGTGCTCTAGAGGCTGCATCACTATTTGTGCGTCCCGTGTGCTTCACCATGTGTGATGTCAAGAAGTTATCTCTTTTGCTAATCACTGTAATTTCAGTGTCTAGAATAACACTTGACATGTAAGAATCCATAAATACTTGTGGAAGGAGGCGAGGGAAGTAAAAAGAAAGGAAGAGAAAATAGTATTTTGCTGCACTGAGCATGTCTCTCTTTTTTGATATGGCATGACCCCAAAGAGAAGTCACTCACTTTACCAAGTGTGAGCGGAAAAACAGCAATAACTCCTAATACTTGTGTGAAAATTAGCTGCATTAAACTTTTTTTAAAATAGAATTCTCATAGATAATTTTGGCTACACATAATTTCTACTTATGTACTTTAGAACCCACTTGCCAAGTAACATGCAACTCTACAGTAATGATAATTGCAACAATATGTACTTGTATAACAAACTCACTAGGTTCATAGAAGAACTAAATAGATTTAAATAGAGAATAGAACTCTGCATAATAGTGTTATAGTATGCAAATGCCAAGTAAAATCATTTTTATCATTATCTGACTTCACTCACTAGTATATCTTCTTATACAGAAGTCTGTCACATAACTACTATATGTAGTTCCTGTAGTAGCCTGACAAAAGGAATTTCTACAGTTGAACTACTGGATATAATGATACCCAGAGGACAGGAAAATTAGTCAAGGAAGACATATCTGCTACACATTTTATCAACGACCTTAGCCTTGTAGCACTATTGACATTCCCATCATGGTTCTATGGCGTATGTCAATAGAAATGCTCACAAACAATTAAAAGCTATTGCTACAATTGTTAAACTTGTAAGCATATATTCATTACTATTTGTGATGTGTTTTGTAATCTAATGACAACTCAATTGGTCAGTCACTGCTAAAAGAGTCTAGACTAGTATTTAAAGGAACCTCCTATGTTTTCAGGCAGACCTGAAGACACGTAGAAGTTCTCTGGTTACTTGTCATGTGAGTTTGGATAGGCCATTTATCCTGTCCTCTTCCTCAACAATAAAATAACATGTCTATAATTCATTTCAAACTTAATAGGTCCTAAATAGAACTCTTCAGTTCCCAACCTAATGCTCATACTGCAGACTATTCATGTATATGGCACCCCTCTAACCCCAGGTAAATGAGACAAAAACTTATTAGTCATCACTGACACCTTCCTTTTCTTTACCTGTTCCCAACATTCAAACATCATTGAGTTCTGTAGGTTCTCCTTCCAAAATACTTTTCATTTCTAAAACTTCCTCTCAGTCTTCATTACCATCACCCTATCACATACCACTATAACTTTTTTGAACTTCAAACCCACTTAACTGGTTTGTTTTTTTCTTTTATCCCTTGTCATAGTAATTATTTTTAAACCTGAAATCAGAGTATGTCATTACTTTACTCTAAGCCTTTTAATAATTTTCCTTCCATTCCTGTTAATATAAAATAAAAAATTCCATACCATGCCCTACAGAAATATTTTGCATATTCTAAGGATTGCTTAGTTTTGTGACTTCATCTCCTAACCTTTCTCCATCATTCTCTACTGTTCAGGTAGACTGTTCTTCTCTTCCTCAAATACATTATACAGTTTTCCAACTAAGGTCTTTGTCATCCTTGTTCTTCCTTTTGCCTAGAATGCTCTCTGGACATTTGTCAACAGATTAGGTCACTCTTATCCTTCAGAGTTCAGTAATCTCTCAGAGAAGTTTTCCCTGACTACATTCAACAGAAGTCTTCTGTTTCTTATTGATCTCAATAATCCCAACCTTTATATGAGCTCAATTATCTATTTTTAAATAATTTTATCAACCACTGGGAAATAAATTTTATGAGATTAGTGATATTATCATCATTATGTACCCTTTTTGTGACACGTAGAAGTTTCCCAATAAGCATTTTTGACTGATGGAATAAATGGTGGGAGAGAGAGGGGGGAGGGGCTGACTTATTGAACTATGATATTCCAAAGGATAATTCTAATTATATACAATTTTCACCCTGTATATTTAGAACTCATCTCCTGAGTAAGATATAACTTCACTGCAATCATACCAGTGTAACCTAACTTGTTAAGCTTATAGAAACTCAGTGATATTAAAATGCATAATAAGTGCTTTTAAAAATGTCAAGCACCATGCACATGTGATATATAAATATTTTTATATTCTCATATTTTGATTCTTGGTGTATCCTCATATTAATACTTCACATGATAAACAATATTGATATGAGAGTTACAATGGTTTTGAAGAAAAGAAATAGAAAATCCATTTCAACATAGCTTAAAGAATAAATGGAATTTATTGGCTCACACAAAGATAGGGTGACTAATCAGGACCTTAGGCTCTGTTCCTTTGTGAGTCTCTCACTTCTCCATTTTTCTCCCTGCTGGCTTCATCTTTGAGCCAGTGGTGGGAAGGCTGTGGATTCTGCCATGACAATGTACATAGCCAAAGAAGGCTGTCTTTTTTTCATGTCTTTCTCCTTTCCCACATCCCCTGCAAACATCTCGCCCAGTCTTCTGACTTGCACTGAGCTATATGCCATTTTCTGAACCTGCTATTTTGTCCAGGTGGTTGATTGTCTCCGGCCTGGGTTCCTATACAAACTGGTGTCAAGGAAATAGGAGAAAAAACAGATTCATTCAGAAGCTGGAGACACCTGCTTCCCTGAAAGCACTGGTGCTGCTCCAAGGAGGAAGTGTAAATCCCAAAGAATAAACCAGGCAGGAAGAGGCACTATATCCACTCTATAAAGATTAAATGGGATCCAATATGGTGGAGGAGTAAGTAGAAGCTACACTAACATCCTCCCAGACCAACCTTGATTAAACTTAATTGTAGAGAAATCATCTGAAATAACCATCTGAAAACTAGCTGGAGAGAAATCTTATAACCATGGAGAAACAGAAAAGGCCACGTCATCACAATATGACTGGTAGAAAGTGTGAAGATGCAAAAGGGTTGACTGGGATCCCACAGGTGGCAGCTGAAGGGAATCAGAAACAACTCAGCAGCCTTGAGGTTCCCTCTGAGAAGGGCAGGGTCTAAAACCCCAGCTGGGCTTCTCAGCCTACAACAACAGAGCAGAAAGTAAAATAACATCAAGAAGTGAAAACTGAAAAGTGAGAAGCCACAGGGTTTTTTGCTGGCCTGAAAGAAACAGCTGGAGAAAAAGAGCTCTTAAACGGATCACCTATGTTTTGGCACCCAATTACCCTGGGCTCAAGCAGAGGGAGGGCAGAGATGATTAGAGGTGCTTGAAGAGAATTTGCAGTGGTAGCTGTGAGGAGAGAACTGAGGAGGCAGCTTACTGAATCCCAGTGCTGACTCATTCCCCATAATGCAGGCAGACCATTCCCCTCCGAATGGCTTAAGCCTGAGGGGAAGCAAAAGCCCCACCTGCAGGAATTAATCTGCCCCACCCTCGGTGCTTAAGTCTGATGAATGATCACAGACTGAATAGATTTACAACTAAAGGAGACATACAAAAGCAGTAGGTCTCTGGTAGTCTCCTACAGGCTGCCTAAACCCAGACTGGTACATGATCTGACACCACCAGGGGCAGATCCAGGAAGTGCAGGTCAATCTAAGAAGCGGCAACAAACAAGAAGAGTCACAAATGGGGAGACAGAGAAACAACTCCCGATTGAAAGGAAAGGTAGAATCCCCAGAAAGAGTGCTAAATGAAATAGAGGAGAGCAAACTATCAGACATGGAATTCAAAAGATAGATTATAGGGAAGCTCAATGAGCTCAGCCGGCTCAAAGAAAACTACAAACAACTCCAGGAAAACTACAAGAAACTTACTGAGAATTACAACAGCATAGAAAAGGACAGAGAAGCTATCAATAAGATCCAGGAGGAAATGAAGAATACAATTTCTGAATAGAAGGAATTAAAAGCAGGCTAGAGGAAGCAGAAAATCAGATCAGCGACCTGGAGGACAACATAGAAAAAAATTCCCAGAAAGTGCAACAAAATAAAAAAATGGCAAAAAAGAATAAGGAGGTTTAAAGAGAGGGGCAGGACAACATGAAACATAATAACATCTGTGTCATAAGAATACCAGAAAGAGAAGAGAAGGAGAAAGGGATAGAAAACATGTTTGAAAAACTAATGACAGAAAATTTCCCTACCTTGATGACAGAATAAGTCACGCAAGTCCAGGAAGTACAAAGGGTCCCAGTGAAGATGAACCCAATCAGGCCCACTCCAAGATACATTATAATTAAAATGGCAAAACTCAAAGAGATACTCCTAAAAGCAGCAAGAAAGAAACAGTGAATAACATACAAGGGAGCTCCAATAAGGTTATCATCAGAATTCTCAAGAGAAACACTTCAAGTCAGAAGGGAATGGCAAAAAATATTCCAAACAATGAAACTAAAAAAGGCCTAAAAAAGAGTACTCTACCTAGCAAGGCTATCAGTCAAAATGGAAGGTGAAATAAGGAGTTTCTCACACTAAAAAAAAGGCGAAAAGAATACATCTCCATCAAACCAGCATCACAAGAGATACGAGAAGGTTTGCTTTAAGAAGATGAAGAAAAAAAGAGACAGAGTGGAACACAAATTCAAAGGGAAAAAATGACAATGAATAAGTGCCTATTGATAATAACCTTAAATGTAAATGGATGAAATACACCAAACAAAAATATAGGGTAGCTGAATGCATTAGAAAGCATGACCCACATATATACTTTCTACAAGAGACCCACTTCAGGACAAAAGATCTACACACTGAAAGTGAATGGATAGAAAAATGTAATTCAAGCAAACGCACATTAAAAAAAAAAATGCTGGGGTAGTGATACTTATATCAGACAAAACAGATCTCAGAGAAAAGGCCATAAAAAGAGACAAAGAAGGACATTTCATAATACTTAAGGGAAAAATCCATCAAGAAGATATAAACCTGGTAAACATATATCCTCCCAATGAAGAAGCACTCAAATATGTAAGGAAATTTTTGAAAGACTTCATGAAGGATATAGACAGCAATACACTCATAATAGGGGACTTTAACACCCCACTGTCAATAATAGACAGATCTTCGAAGCAAAGAAACATCAAGGATATTGAGGCATTGAACAACACTCTAGATCAAATGGACTGTATATAGAGGGTTTTTCACCACGAAGAAGCAAAATATACATTCTTTTCAAGTGCACATGGGACATTCTCAAAGATAGACCACAGGGTAGGACACTAAACAAGCCTCAACAAATTCAAGAATGTTGATATTATATGAAGCATCTTCTCAGATTACAATGCCTTGACACTGGAAATCAACCTCAAGGAAGAAATTCAAAGACATTAAAACTCATGGAGAATGAATAACATGCTATTAAATAATGAATGGGTTAACAATGACATCAAGGAAGATATCAGAAAGTTTCTGAAAACAAATGATAATGAACACAAAACAACCCAAAACCTATGGGATACAGCGAACGCAGTCCTGAGAGAAAATTTCATAGTAATACAGGCCTACCTAAAAAAGATAGAAGAATCTCTAATTGAAAACCTAACCCTACAGATACAAAAACTAGAGAAACAACAAACAAAGCCCAGAGCGAGTAGAAAGAAGGAAATCATCAAGATCAGAGCAGAATTAAGTGACATAGAGATTAAACAAACAATTCAAAAGATCAATAAAACCAGGAGCTGGTTCTTTGAAAAGATAAACAAAATTGACAAGCCTTTAACCAGGTTTATTAAGAAAAAAAAAAGGGAGAGGACCGAATAAGTAAAATTAGATATGAAAGAGGAGAAATCACAACTGATACCACAGAAATACAAAGAATTGTAAGAAATTACTACAAACAACTGTATGGCAAGAAATTTGACAACCTAGATGAAATGGAAAAATTTCTTAAAACATATTATCTTCCAAAAATGAATCATGAAGAAGCAGAAGGTCTGAACAGACCAATAACAACTAGTAAAATTGAAACAGTAATCAAAAAACTCCAGGCACACAAAAGCCCTGGACTGGATGGCTTCACAGGTGACTTTTACAAAATATTTATGAAAGAACTAACTCCTATCCTTCTCAAACTATTTCAAAAAATCCAAGAAGAGGGAAGACTCCCAAACTCTTTCTATGAAGCCAGTATTACTCTAATTCCAAAACCAGGTCAAGACACAACAAATAAAGAACTCTACAGGTCAATATCGCTGATGGACATAGATGCCAAAATCTCAACAAAATATTGGACAGCAAGATCCAGCAACACATTAGAAAGATCATACACCAAGATCAAGTGGGATTCACCCCAGTGATGAAAGGATGGTTTAATATTCACAAATCAATAAATATAATACACCACATAAAGTAAATAAAAGACAAAAACCACACAATCATATCAATAGATGCTGAAAAAGCATTTGATAAAGTACAACATCTATTTATGATGAAAACACTCAGCAAAATGGGAAGAGAGAGAGCATACCTCAACAAAATAAAGGCCATATATGAGAAACTTGCTGCCAACATCATATTCAGTGGGTGAAAACTGAAAGCATTCTCCCTGAGATCAGGAACAAGGCAAGTATTTCCACTCTGTCCACTCATATTGAACACGGCGTTGGAAGTTCTAGCCACAGCAATCAGACAAGAAAGAGAAATAAAAGACATCCAAATTGGAAAAGAGGATTAAAACTGTTATTATTTGCAGACAACATAATAGTGTACATAGAAAACCCTATAGATTCCATTAAAAAACTACTCTACCAAGTAAGTGAATTTGGCAAAATAGCAGGGTAAAACGTCAATATTCAGAAATTGAGACATTTCTGTACACCAACAACAAAATATCAGAGATAGAACCTAGAAAAAAATTCCCATTTACTGTAGCAACAAGAAAAATAATGTACCTAAGAATAAACTTAACCAAGGAGGTAAAAGATCTGTACTCAGAAAACTACATAAATCTGAAGAAAGAAATTCAGGAAGATACAAATAAATGGAAATAAATGGAAGCATATACCATGTTCATGAATGGGAAGAATCAACCTCATTAAAATGTCCATATACCCAAAGCAATTTATAGATTCAATGCAATCCCTATTAAAATACCAATGACATAGTTCACAGACCTAGAAAAAATATTTCAAAAATTTATGTGAACCAAAAAAGAGCCCGAATAGCCACAGCAATCTTGAGGAAGAAGAACACAGTAGGAGGAAACACAATACCTGATACCAAACTATAATACAAGGCCATGGTAATCAAAACAGTCTGGTACTGGCATAAAAACAGACATATAAATCAATGGAACAGAAGAAAGAGCCCAGAATGAACCCAGATCTATATGATTAACTAATATTTGACAAAGGGGAAAGGAACATAAAATGGAGTGAACAGAGTTTCTTCAACAAATGGTGTTGGGAGAACTGAAAAAAATGAAACTAGACCACCAAATTTCACCACATACCAGAATAAACTCAAGATGGATCAAAGACTTAAATGTAAGCTGTGACACCATAAAAGTCCTAGAGGAAAACATAGGCAGAAATATTTCAGATATCCCACATAACAATATTTTCACTGATATTTCTCCTATGGCAAGGGAAATAAAGGAGAGAATAAACAAATGGGACTACATTAAACTAAAGTTTCTGCTCATCAAAAGAAAACATCACCAATATGAAAAAGGAACTAACCATTAGGAAAGTGTATTCTCCTATGATACCTCAGACAAGGGATTGATCTTCAAAATATATGAAGAACTTATATGACTCAACACCAAGAAGACAGAAAACTCAATTAAAAAGTGGGCAAAGGACCTGAACAAACACTTCTCCAAAGAGGACTTACAGAGAGTCCATAGCCATATGACAGAATGCTCAACATCGTCGTCGTCGACGTCGTCGTCGGCAGCCGTCCGTCTCGAGAGACAATGGTGTAGCTTCTTAAGAGTCTATCTGCACCACCGAGAATGGCTGTGCAGTCCAACTCGGGAGTGATACGGTATCTGTCTCCTCCCGTGTTGAATCGACATCTTGTGATGACGCTGGAGTGTCCTCTCCAGTGAAGCTGAAGCTACAGAGCCTGGGCAGGGTGATATGGAGGGTCTGCTGTTGCCCATGCAGCAGACCCCCCCTCTCTTCGCAGCTGAAGGATCCAAGGGAAAGACGGAGTCAATACAGCTTGGCTTCAGGTGCGCCGCAGGAGTTGCCGGTGTTGACTACAACGTCAAACCGCCTTAGGGACTCCGGCTCCAGATTTTCTGTCGGGGTTTACTCCCTTAGCCTTTCCCCTGAATAGGTATGCTGCAAGGCAGCGGAGGTTTTTTGGAGTCAGAGTTTTCCTTCTCTGATGTGCCCTGACTGGAAGATTGAAGCAGCGACACTTAGCTCAACATCACTAGCCATCAAAAATGTAAATCAAAACCACAATGAGATACCATCTCACACTGGTGAGAATGGCCATCATCAACAAATCAACAAACAACATGTGCTTGAGAGGATGCGGAGAAAAGGGAAATCTAGTGCACTGCTGGTGGGAAAGCTAACTGGTGCAATCTCTATTGAAAACAGTATGGAATTTCCTCAGAAAACTAAAAATGGAAGTGCCTTTTGAACCATCAATTCCATTGCTAGGATTATACCCAAAGAATCCTGAAACACCAATTAAAAAAGAACCTATGCACTCCTAATTTCATAACAGCACTATTTACAATAGTCAAGTGCTGGAAACAGCCTAAGTGCTTATCTGTAGATGAGTGGATCAAAAAACGGCGGTACATTTAAGCAATGGAGTACTATGTAGCAGAAAGAAAGAAGAAACTTCTACCATTTGCGACAACATGAATGGAACTAAAGAATTATGCTTAACAATATAAGCCAGCCAATGAAAGACAAATATCATATGATATCACCTAATACAGGAAACTAATAAACACACAGAGAAATGAGCAAAACTAAAACAGAGACATGTAAACGAGGAACTAACAAGTGACAAAGGGGGACTGAGGCATGAGAGAAGAGGAGTAAGAAGGGGAAGCATCTAATCAAAGAACATGCATAAATGACCCATGGACATAGACAACAGTGTGGGGATTGACTGTGGGAAAAGGATTGGGTGGGGTGGGCATGGTGGAGGGGAAGCAAGGAGAAAAAAGTGGGACAACTGTAAAAAAAAACAAACGAACAAAAATTTTTAGTGGGAAAAAAAAATGAAAGCAAAATAAATAAAGAAATGAGCCAGCAAATACACCCATCACCCCCCAAAAACCCTCACCTGTATGAAAGTGAACAAAAGCAAATGTGAAGTATAGAAATAAAATTTTAATGAGTATTAGAAGGTCAAGAATTTTCCTTCACAGTGTATATTTTTCTCCCTACCTGATTCCACCAGAATTTGGCATTCTGAAGAAGTAAGTAATGACATAGGTTCTTTGCATAAAACTCATAAGACCAGTTAATAGAGGTTTTGTTAACCAAGACTTTGACTAGAATGTCATGCCTAAAGAAAACATGTTTGGTCTCTGATTGTTACCAAAAAGCCCTGAGGAACTGGGATTGTGTTTCGAAGATAATAAAAGCCCATTAGAAAAAAGGCCTGGTACCTTGGTTTTTAGTGCAGTTCATGGCAATCTTTCCAGTGAAGGAATGAAGGTTGCTTTCCTGAAAGATGGCTAGAAGGAACCTAAGGCACAATGGAAAACCTGAAGGACTTGGAAAAGACAGGTGTTTACAAGCAAGGCTGAATGGCAGGTATGTAGCTCAGCTTCTGTGCCCTGAAGTGCAGACTGAAGGTCACCCTAAAGTTTTCTTGTGTAAGTTCCAGCAAAGCAGACTTAAAGATAATATGTGATTATTTGCTCTTGTTCTGTTTATGCAAATGAACAGGATAAATTAAAAATGTACTTAATGCAGTCCCTTTAATGATAAGGAAGGTAATGTTAAGGAGAAAAATCATGATTCAAAGAAAATCACAATGCTCAGTGGTAGACTATAAACTAGTGCAGCTAACTGACTTTAAAGTTTATTTTCACTTAACTCTTTTTTTCCATTTGAAAGTTAAACTAGGTCTGTGACATCATCAAAGATGCTTAATTTACAGGCAAGAAGAATGTCAAATGCCTCACAACTGGATGTCTTCCCAACAAGACAGTCTTACAGATCTGAATACTGGTTATGTTGTGTAAATAAATATGTGTGTTCTGTTTCCATAGGGCATAAGCCTATGATCTCATTACCTGAGTGATAAGTGGTTGGGTTGATGAAGTATGGGGTGGTCTGTGGGCTTCACTTTAAAACTGGTTTCTCTTTTCTATTCTAATGGCTTGGACAGGAAGGGCCCAAAGTTCTGGGGAGGGAGGATCTAAGTATAGTGGGCAAAAGGACTTTGGACTGGTGTCACATGGCTTGCACACCTTCCTACAAAGAAGCCTTTTTTTTTTTCCTAATGTGAGACATTGAAAAATTAATCCCTGCCTTTTCTCATCTAGTGGTTATGGATTGAATGATGCCTTTTAACCCTGTTGCCAAATATGTTGCCTCCAGAATACAACAAGGATGCTAGCCTGTTAAACCAAGCATGCTGTTTTCCAGGGACAGCCAACTGACCTGGAGTCTGCAAGATCCTTCCCCATGTGGGAAGGCCACCGTCACATCCACATCCCAACTCTTATTAAGGATTTCTGGACCCAAGGGTAGGTAGAATGACGACCACGTCCAGCTTGAAGTAGTTAGAGAAGCACGAGAGCTTCACCCACTGTCCTTTATAAGACTGTAAAGGGTCTTAACTCTGAGAGGAGTAATTGTTACAGAGCAGGGGTTCCCCTAATAAATAAATAAACAAATAAATTTTAAAAAATAAAATAAAAAGCCACTACCATAAAAAAAATTAAAAGATTAAATGGGTCTAGGCAGGTCGAGTATTTAGACAGTATCTGGGATATGGAAAATGCTCAATAACACTAACTGTTCTTTTGTTGGGACTAAAACTAATGAATCTGTTTTTCTAAATAAAATTCTAGAACTTTGGACAACAAAGACTTGAGGTCAAACCAAGAGAAAACATGGTCTCATATAAAGTATTTTGTGGATTCTTTTAACCTGAACTGAGGTTAGGTATTATTGTATATTCTCAAGTAAGATTTTGATCGATGTTTTAGGATCTATACCATGAGAGACACGATTTAAAATGCTGCATAAGACATTAAGTTTAAATAATAGCTCCCTCTAAGAGCTTGGAGGTTAACTCACAACATATGTTCTATATATCAAGGTTCAATAACAACGTAAGTTGGGTATTAAATAAGTGGAGCTGTGTATTATATATTAATATTTGTAATATAAATATGTATATATAATATATTTATATAATAAAATTGCTAAATAGTTGGTTCATTGCAACAGTGTTTAAGAGCCCTGCGGGGTACAGGTTGAATACTTGTTTTAGAATTATTATCTGGGAAATACTGAAAAATTTATTACTCCTCCCCTAGCTTTAATCTCCTTACCTATAATATGTACCTATCTCATTGGATTGTTGGTAAGATGTAAATTGAATGAGGTTGTGCAATAAGTGCCATCACTGTGTCTGGCATATCGTAAGTGCTCCATAAAGATTAGCTATTCTTAGAATCACCATACTCATTATGATTCAATTTTACAGAAATCCAAAAATAAATCAATTGAAATAGATAGAATTTTGTCTCAGTCTTAAAGAAGTGTAGGATTCAAATAGCAGGTAGCTGACAATGTAATCATAAGTCAAACTTTAGGAACTCAGTAAGTAGCCCAACCTGTATAAGGGGGAGATATGTAATAACAAATCATATTTGGACAGAATCATCTGCCTAAATCCTTCTATTTATAATTTAAATAGCTATTACTTTCCCTCACCCACATCTTCAACTCAACTCACATATGCCTGCTTTTTAACAAACAGGGAAACTGACGCTGGTGATTAAGACTTCAAATCTATTTTCAAAATGGCATCTCTTCCAAAAGGAAAGAGACCTGTTCTTATTTACAGTTGAAAGTCAAGAAAGGAGCACAGTGCCTAGCTTATTAAAGGTGCCCCATGACTATAGAATGGGTGATGATGGGGTAAAAATAAATATATTAAGATGACTTGGTTAGAGTTGTTTGACTAGTAAACAGCGGAGATGGAACTGAAAAAAAACTTGGGTCTCCTAACTCCTGATCTTTTAAAAATTTTTCCTGTGTTGTTTGACTCCCTCCATCCACATTCAGGAATTACCAAGCGGAGACTGGTAAGATGCCTCTCTTGAGAGTGTTATGGTCAGAAGCTCAGAACACATAAAGCCCCTTATGTTCTTTTTTATTTTTTAAGTAAATTTGATTGATTATGTTGTTTTTACCCCTGTGGCCAGAATCCACCTTACCTCCAGCAATCCCACCCCACCCCCCAGTACATGACCATGGGTCGTGCATATAACCCTTTCCTATATTATTTTTAACTTCCCTATCTTGCACCAACCAATTAAACTTCTTAGTCCCTATACCATCCCATTTCTCCCCTTTTCCCCACCCAGCTGATAATCCTGCAAATGATCCCCATACTAAGGTTCTGTTTCTATTCTGGTTTGCTTAGTTGGATTTTGATTTTATTTTTTAGATACACTTGTTGATAGTTGTGAGTTTGTTGTCATTTAAATGTTCATAATTTTGATCTTTTGTTTGTTTTTAAGATTATATTTATTTATTTTTAGAGAGAGGAAAAATATCGAGAAAGAGGAGGAGATAAACATCAGTGTGTGTTTGCCTCTCACATGCCCCCAACCAGAGACCTAGCCTGCAACCCAGGCATGTGCCCTGACTAGGAATCGAACCAGCTAACCTTTGATTCACAGGCCAGCTCTCAATCCAGTGAGCAACACCAGCCAGGGCTGATCTTTTTTTTCTTAAGAAAGTCCCTTTGATATATCATATGATAATAGCTTGGTGATGATGACCTCCTTTAGCTTTACCTTGTCTGGGAAGCACTTTATCTGACCTTCCATTCTAAATAATAGCTTTGCAGGATAGCGTAATCTTGGTCGTAAGTCCTTGCTTTTCATCACATGGAATACTTCTTGCCAGTCCCCTCTTGCCTGCAAAGTTTCTTTTGAGAAATCAGCCAATAATCTTATAGGCACCCCTTTGTAGGTAGCTCTCTGCTTTTCTCTTGCTGCTTTTAAGATTCTCTCTTTATCTTTCACCTTTGGCATTTTAATGATGATGTGTCTTGATGTGGTCCTTTTTCAGTCTAGCTTGTTTGGGACTCTCTGTGCTTCCTGGACTTGTATGTCTATGTCCTTTGCCAAATTTTGTAAGTTTTTCTTCATTATTTTCCCACATAAGTTTTCAATTTCTTGCTCTTCCTCTTCTCCTGCTGGCACCCCTATGATTCAGATGTTGGCACATTTAAAAATGTCCCAGGGATTCCTAAGCCTCTCTTTTTTTCAATTCTTGTTTCCTCATTCTGTACTGGTTGACTGTTTTTCTTCCTTATATTTCAAGTTATTGATTTGAACCTCGGTTTCCTCCCCTTCGCCATTGGTTTTGTGTGGATTTTCTTTCGTTTCATTTAATATAGCCTTCAATTCTTCCCTTATGCATTTGCCATACTTAAGCATATCTGTAAAGCCTGTAAGAATCTTTATCACCAGTATTTTAAACTCTTCATATGTTAGTTAGGTTAGCTATCTCCTCATTTGTTATGTTGGCTGTATCCTCATCACTTAGTTCTCCCACTGCAACCTTGATCCGTTCCCCTTTTTGAGCAATACTTCTCTGTCTTCTCATCTAGACAGGCTCCTGTGTTTGTTTTCCTCTATGACTTAGGTAGAGCTGTCACACCTGTTACACTTTAAGGGACAGAGCCTTAGGTATTCATCAGTACAGGGTGACCCGTTTCACCACATTGTGGAGCTATATGTGGGGGAGGGGTCAGAGAGGGCACAATGCTGCTTGCTCAGACTTGCCTTTGTTCCAGGCACTTCTCCCACTTCCGTATTGGACTGGCACATTTCTAGCTGTTTCTCTTGTTGTTGTTACTAGACTGGGTTGGTCTGCAGATGTTCTAGGACCGTGGGGGCCCTTTAAACAAGCAGACTCTGCTGAGAGACTGACAGTTTCTTCCTCTGCCCCATCCCCCACTGGTTTGCACCATCAAAAGCAATGAGGCTTTGTTTTCCCCGGCACTAGGACTGTGAGCTGCTCAGTCCTGTCTGGTGCTGGGGGCGCTCCACGGGTGTCCCTCCCAACTTTTTAAAATGTGTGACTGCGCTTTCCGATGGTCTGCCGCTGCCACCGCCACTCCTGCTGTCACTACACAGCATTCTTTCTGCCCCAGATCCGCCCATCCTACCTATCTGGATGAGTATTTCTTCTTTATATCTTTGTGGTTGGACTTCCATGCAGCTTGATTTTCTGGAACTTCTAGTTGTCTCTAGTTTTGAGGTAGTCGTATTCCTTCTTAGTTGTGGAGGGAGACATAGCGTGTCTGTCTAGGCCTCCATCTTGGCTGGAAAAAGTCCACTATGTTCTAAGAGCAGTGGGAAGGACAGGTCTGGTTAAAACCTCAGTTCTTCCTTTTATAGACCCTTTTGCGACCTTGAGAAGTTTACTTAACCTCTCTGTATCTCATTTCCCTGAGCCCTAAAAGAGGAATAAGATAAAAATATGTATCTCATAAAGTGGTAAAAATTAAAGGAAACAATACATGTAGATCACATAAAACAATGCTAGAACATAGAAAGCACTTGTCACTCAGAACTTTGCTGTTTCCTTTGGTCACCCTACCCCAACCTGCTCCCCTTTGCATTTGAGTGTATGTGACTCCTTTGGCTCCCTGTCAGAGCTGATGTTTGCTTTCCCACTTCTAAGAAAATCACTCTCAAAGAAGGGGATAGATGGTTTCTGCTTCACTGAAATCACTCCAGGGAAGCAAACACCTACCTCATCATACACATGATTCAAACTAGGGAATATACCACATTAACAAAAGAACACATAAAATTTATATGATCTTATCAAAAGATGCATAAAAGCATTGGATAAGATACAACAACTGACTTCTGGCCAAGTTGGAGGCCTAGATAGATATGTTGTGTCTCCCTCCCGAACTAAGAAGGAATACAGCTACCTCAAAACTAGAGACAACCAGAAGTTCCAGAAAATCAAGCTCCATGGAAGTCCAACAAATGAAGATATAAAGGAGAAATACTCATCCAGACAGGTAGGATGGTGGAGCCGGGTCAGAGAGGACGCAATGTGCTGGTGGCAGCAGTGGTAACAGTGGCGGGCAGGCAAGAAAGTGCAGTCGCACATTTTGAAAGTCATGAGAAACACCTAGGGAGCACTCCCAGCACCGGATCAGACCACACAGCTCACGGTCCCAGCACCAGAGAAAATAAAGCCTCATTGTTTTTGACTGTGTGAACCAGTGGGGGTTGGAGCAGAGGAAGAAACTGCCAGTCCCTCAGCAGAGTCCGCTATTTAAAAGACCCCACAGTCCTAGAACATCTGCAGACCCACCCACTCTGGGAACAAAAGCCAGAGCAACAGCTAGAGAAGCGTCAGTCCCATACGAAAGTTGGAGAAGTGCCTGGAAAGGGGGAAAGTACTGAGAAAGTGGCATTGTTACCTCTCAGATCCCCTCCCCAACACACAGTGCCCCGACATGGTGAAAAAGGTTGCCCTATACTGAAGAATACGTAAGGCTCCGCCCCTTACAACATGACAGGAGTGACAGCTCTGCCTAAGTCATAGAGGCAAACAAAAACAGGACCCTGTCAAGGAGAGGAGAAAGAGAAGTATTACCCAAAATGGGGAACGGATCAAGGTTCCAGTGGGAGAACTAAGTGATGAGGAGATAGCCAACCTAAGAGACACAGAGTTCAAAACACAGGCTTAAAAAATATGCTTAAATATGACAAATGCATAAGGGAAGAAGTGAGGACTATGCTAAATGGAACAAAGGAAAATCCACACAGAACCAATGGTGAAGGGGAAGAAACTGAGGTTCAAGTCAATGATTTGGAACATAAGGAAGAAAAACACAGTCAGCCAGTACAGAATGAGGAACCAAGAATTGAAAAAAATGAGGAGAGGCTTAGGAACCTCTGGGACAACTTTAAACATGCCAACATCCGAATCATAGGGGTGCCAGCAGAAGAGGAAGAGCAAGAAATTGAAAACTTATGTGGGAAAATAATGAAGGAAAACTTTCCAAATTCGGCGAAGGAAATAGACATACAAGTCCAGGAAGCACAGAGAGTCCCAAACAAGCTAGATCCAAAGAGGACCACACCAAGATACATCATCATTAAAATGCCAAAGGTAAAAGATAAAGAGAGAATCTTAAAAGCAGCAAGAGAAAAGCAGAGAGCTACCTACAAAGGGGTGCCTATAAGACTATTGGCTGATTTCTCAAAAGAAACTTTGCAGGCAAGAGGGGACTGGCAAGAAGTATTCAATGTGATGAAAAGCAAGGACTTACAACCGAGATTACTCTATCCTGCAAAGCTATTATTTAGAATGGAAGGTCAGATAAAGTGCTTCCCAGACAAGGTAAAGCTAAAGGAAGTCATTATCACCAAGCTATTATTATGTGGAATATCAAAGGGACTTACTTAAGAAAAAAAAATCAAAATTATGTACATTAAAATGACAAAAACTCACAACTATCAACAACTGAATCTAAAAAATAAAAACAAAATCCAACTAAGCAAACCAGAATAGGAACAGAATCATATGTATGAGAATCATTTGGAAGGTTATCAGCTGGGAGGGGGAAGGGGAGAAATGAGAAATGGTGCAGGAATTAAGAAACATAATTGATTGGTACAAATTAGGGGGAAGTTAATAATAATATAGGAAGGGGTGAAGCCAAAGAACTTATATCCATGACCCATGGACATGAACTAAAGGGGTTGGGATTGCTGGAGGAAAGCAGGGTACTGGGCAGAGGGAAGCATAGGAAAAAAATTGGGACAACTATAACAACGTAATAAAGAATACTTTAAAAAATACAACAACCATTTATGATTAAAACACAATAAAATAGGAATTGAAGGAGAGTATTTCAACATACAAAGGCTATATATAACAAACCCTCAGCTAATATCATACTCAACGGCAAAAAAAAAAAAAAAAAAAACTGAAAGCTTTTCATCTAAAATCAAGAACAAGACAAGGATATCTGCCCTCACTACATTTATTCAACATAGTTCTAGAAGTCCTAGCCAGAGAAATAAGGCAAGAGAAAGAAATAAAAGTCATCTAAATTGGGAAGAAAGAAATAAAAGTGTCACCTTTTGCAGAATAACATGATCTTGTAAATAGAAAATCTTAAAGATTCAACTAAAAAGAAACTATGAGAAAAATAAATAAATGCAGTAAAGTTGCAGGATACAAAAATTAATACACAAAAACCCATTGCTTTCCTAAAAATAAAACTTCAGAAAAAGAAATGAAGAAATATTTAAAAACAATTCCTTTTGCATTTGCCACACCCCCACCTAAAAAAAAAATACCTAAGAAAAAACTTAACAAAGGATGTGAAAGACCTATATACTGAAAACTACAAAGCATTACAAAAAGAGATAGAAAAAGATATAATTAAATGGGAAGATATTCTATGTTTATGAATTGGAAGAATCAACATAGTTAAAATGGCCATATTACCCAAAGCAATACACAGTTTTAATGCAATTCCCATCACAATCCCAATGTCATTTTTTAAAGAAATAAAACCAAAATATCATAGATTTATATGGAACCACAAAATAAACTCAAATAGACAAAGCAATTCTGAGAAAAAGAATGAAGCCAGAGGTATACTACTACCTGACTTCAAATTATCCTACATAGTTATGATAATCAAAACAGCATGATATTGACAGAAAAACAGACACACAACTCAATGGAGCAGAATTGAGATCCCAGTTTAAAAAAACTACACGTTTATGAACAAATAATTTTTGACAAAGGAACCAGAAACACACAATGGAGGAAAGAAAACCTCTTCAATAAATAGTGATGGGAAAATTGGAAAGCCACATCCAAAAGAATGAATCTAAATTATAGTTTGTCCCCATGTACAAAAATTAATTCAAAGCAGATCAAAGACTTAAAGATAAGTTTGAAACAATAAATTACACAGAAGAACACATAGGTACTAAACTTATGGGCCTTGTTCATGGAGAACATTTTGTGAATTTGACCCCAAAGGCAAGGGAAATAAAGGTAAACATAAAAAAATAAGACTAGATTAAGCTAAAAAGCTCTGCACAGCAAAAGAAACTAACAACAAAGCAAAGAGGCAACTGCCAGAAGGGAAATATTTGCAAACAACAGCTCTGACAAAGGTTTAATATCCAAAATATATAAAGAACTCATAAAACTCAACACCAAACAATTCAATTGAAAAATGTTCAGGGGATCTGAACAGACACTTCTCCCAAGAAGACATACAAATGGCGAACAGATATATGAAAAGTTGTTCAACCTCACTAGCTACTAGGGAGATGCCAATCAAAACTACCATGAGATACCAACTCACACCTGTTAGAATGGTTATTATCAATAAGACAAGTTACAAGAAGTGTTGGTGAGGTTGTGGAGGAAAGGGAATCCTCATTCACTGCTGATGAAAATGTAGACTGGTACAGCCACTATGGAAAACAGTCTGGTGGTTCCTTAAAAAATTAAGAATTGAGCTACTATATGACCCAGCAATCCCTCTCCTCGTTATCTACAAAAAAAAAAAATCAAAAACCTGTATTCACAAGATATATGCACCCCTATGTTCACTGCAGCACTATTCATAGTGGCCAAGACACGGAGACAATCAAACTGTCCTTTGATAGAGGACTGGACAAAGAAGTTGTGGTACATATATACAATGGAATACTATTCAGCCATGAAAAAGGATGAAATACTGCCATTTGAGACAATATGGATGGACCTTGAGAATATTATGCTAAGTGAAATGTCAATCATAAAAAACTAAGAGCCATATAATTTCACTCATATGTGGGATATAAAATTGAAACTCATGGACACAGACAGCAATGTGGTGGCTACCAGAGGGAAAGGGGTTGGGTGTAGAAGGTGGAGGGGGGCCTTGTATATGGTGACAGAAAATGGTTTGACTTTAGGTGGTGGGCACACAGTGCAATATAAGGGTCTAGTATAGAAATATACACTTGAAACCAATTTGATTTTATTAGCCAATGTAATCCCAATAAATTTAATTTAAACAACATTTTTTAAAAAGAACATCCATTTCCATCAAGTACCCAGGTGAAGTGGATTCTCCTACTCCCACATTTTGAGCTCTCTCTCACCTGTGGGACTGAAAGCAAGAAATCCAAGGGAATTTGTGAAAACTTCTCACACAAGATTAACATGTGATCGTTTTAAGTTAGATCTGTTTTTTACTTGCTTGTTTTCTTATTTTTATTAGTTTTTAAAGGGAGCTGTGAAGAAAAAGAGAATGGCTTCTAATTAAAAAATGAGTAGAGCAAAAAGTGTCAGGATTTAGAAAAAATAAGTTTGGTAATGGGCATGTAACATTTGAGAAACCTGTCAGAGCTCCAAATGGGAGGTGGACAGTTGATCTAGAGTTCAGGAGTAATGTTTAGGCTGGTACAGATATGATACATAAATGGTATTTATATGAAAACAAATGTAGAAGGCAAAGAGGTCTGAGGACTGAGCCATGTGGCATTCCATCATTTAGGCGTCTGGAAAATTGGAAGAGTTAGCAAAGCTTATAAAGGACCACTGAGGACGGAGGTAAAGGAGAGAGCTATGTACTGTCAAAAAGAAAGATAAGAGAAATTCCATCAAATTCTGCTGAAAAGTTGAGTAAGAGTAGGACTGAGAATTGACCATTGAGTTTTGTAACCTGAATAAATGTTATCATAGAAGAATGATAAGGACAAAAGAGTAAATTGGTAGCTCAAGAGAGAATGGGAAGGCAGGGCTGGCAAGGGGATTATATAACTCTCTCAAAGCCTTTCAAATTTAAGAAATACCAATAAATGCAGATGCATTCTAGAAATAACTGGCCTCTTCACAAAATGCCAATGTCATAAAAGATTTTTTTTAAAGCTGATGAACTGTTCTGGATTAAAAGAGATCAATGAAACATGATTACTAAATTCTATACATGATTCTTGATTGAAACCTGAATAAGGGGAAATTTGTTATGAGAAACATTGTTGAAAAAATGATAAAATTTGAATATGGACTGAATTTTAAATGAAGATATTGTATCAATCTTAAGCTTCCAAAATTAGATCACTGAATTGTGGTAATGTAATTGAAATGCCTTTATTTTTTGGAAACATATTCTGAAGCTCACAGGGGTAAAAGATTTTGATAAATACAACTTTTACTCAAATGATTCAGAAAAACGTACATATACATACATATATTTATATAAAGCAATATATATATAATACATACATGAAAAGTATAGAAAAGTAAAATCTGAGTGAGAGTAACATGGGAGTTCTTTCTATTATTCTTACAACCTTTCTAGAAATTTGAAATTATTTTATAATAAAATATTTTTAAATGTTATAGTGCTTGTTTCTGAATAATAAATAATACTTGTTTTCCTATCTCTTTATCTCTATTTTCAATGGGGAGAGAAATATCAGTGCAAAAGCAAAACATCATTTGGCCACCTTCTGCATGCAGCCTGACCCAACAGGGACCAAACCTACAATCCAAGCATGTGACTCAACTGGGAATCCAACCTGCAAACTGGCAACCTTTCATTTTTCAGGACACCCAACCAACTAAGCCACAATGCTTAGAATCAGACTTTTTAAAAAAATTACAGGCAGATCCTTAATAATGAGATTATATACTCACATATGCTATCCTATTGACTAGTGTTCATTTAACAAAAAAAAGTTCATTTCAGAAGTTACACAAATATGTAATCACTATTTTGTATACCTAAAACTAATATAATAGTATGTCAAATACAATTTAAAATTTTTTTAATTATAAAGAAAATAAATACAAAGTTAATAAATTTGGATATTGCTTTAGGAATTTTAATATTAATTATAATGATAGAGCACAAAATAAATTGATAATTTTGAATTTTATGTAACTTGATTGCCAGAATTTTCTTTATGGCTTAAATTATTATCTCTTTTATGTGTTGTCTTGACCATTCACAGAGGAGAAATCTCAAAAAGCAATTAACTCTACCCTTTAGTCTCCCAAAGAAATTCTTAAAGTGTTTTTGTGAAAAAACGGGCAGAAATAAGATAATCATAAAATATCTGTTTAGTCAGATTCTCACCCTAGGGAAACCTGGTGTAATACCCATAGTTATCATAAAAAAAGCTTGCCATTATCACATAACGGATTTGTGGTAGAAATTCAATAGCTACTTGTTGATTAATTGGCAGGAAAGGGAGGAGAGTTTATATCAGAGACAACTTGACTCTGCAAGATTTAGCAAGGTTAGGGTCAACTCTCTTTCTCTCCCAATATACTGAATAAAGGCCATAGTGTTAGGAGGCTGAGTAAAATTTTTGAAATGTCAATTCATCTAACAAGAAGGATAACTTTGTTGACCACAAGCCTTATGGAACTTCGTTGATTTAAAAGTCAAATATGGAAAAATAATTGAAGGGGGTAGTAATTAGTGAAAGAGGGCTGAAAGACAATAATTTAATACCAAGATTTGGAATTAAATGGACTGAGTAAATTAAATTAAGCCTTAAAAATGATTATAGATGTATTTTTTTATACTTTATTTGTTGTTTTTTCTATTACAGTTGTCCCACCTTTTGCTCCATTGCTCCTCACCATCCCGCACATCCCTTCTCCCACAGTCTATCCCTGCCCTGTTACCCTGTTGTCCATATCCATGGGTTATTTATACTAGTTCCTTGACTAAACCCTTCCCATTCATTTCCCAACCCCCAACTTCCTTGTCGCTGTCAGTCTGCTCCTTGTTTATTTAGCTCTGGTTCTACTTTGCTCATTTGTTTGTGTTTTTCATTAGTGTTCTATATTAGGTTATATCATATGGAATCTGTCTTTTGCTGCTTAGCTTATTTCACTCAGCATAATACTCTCCAGTAACATACATGTTGTCGCAAAAGTTAGGAGTTCTTTCTTTCTGCTGCATAGTATTCCATTATATAAATGTACCAGTATTTTGATCCACTCATCTTCAGATGGGCACTTAGGCTGTTTCCAGCACTTGGCTATGGTGAATACTGCTGCTATGAAATTAAGGGTGCAGAGGTTCTTTTGAATTGGTGTTTCAGGATTCTTTGGGTATAATCTTAGCAATGGAATTACTGGATCAAAGGGCAGTTCAATTTTTAGATTTTTGGGGGAAATTCCATACTGTTTTCATAGTGGCTGCACCAGTCTGCATTCCCAACAGCAGTGCACCAGAGTTCCCTTTTCTCCTCATATTCACCAGCACTTGTTTCTTAATTTGTTGATGATGGCCATTCTGACTAGTGTGAGGTGGCATCTCATTGTGACTTTAATTTGCATATCTTGCTGATGGCTAGTGATCTTGAGCGTTCTTTCATATGCCTGTGAACCCTCTGTAAGTCTTCTTTGAAAAAGTGTTTGTTCAGATCCTTTGCCTATTTTTTAATTGGATTGTTTGTCTTCTTGCTGTTGAATCCTACAAGTTCTTTATATATTTTGGAGATCAATCCCTTGTCTGAGGTATCATTGGCAAATATGTTTTCGCATATGATTGTTTCCCTATTCATCTTGCTGATGTTTTCTTTTGCTGAGCAGAAACTCTTTAATTTGATGTAGTCCCATTTGTTTATTCTTTCCTTTATTTCTCTTACCTTAGGAGATATATCAGTGAAAATATTGCTATGTAGGATACCTGAAATTTTCTTGCCTATGTTTTTCTCTAGGATTTCTTATGGTGCCATGGCTTACCAAATCTTTTAACCATCTTGAGTTTATCCTGGCATATGGTTTAAGCTCGTAGTCTAGTTTCATTTTTTTGCATGTCCCTGTTCAGTTCTCCCAAAACCATTTGTTGATGAGGCTTTTTTCACTCCATTTTATGTTACTTCACCCTTTGTCAAATATTAGTTGACCATATAAACCTGAGTTTATTCCTGGACTCTTAATTCCATTCCATTGATTTATATGTCTGTCCTTATGCCAGTACCAGACTGTTTTGATTACCATGGCTTCATAGTATATCATTTGATATTAGGTATTGTGATTGCTCCTAGTTTCTTCTTCTTCCTCAAGATTGCTGTAGCTATTCAGGGTCTTTTCTGGTTCCATATAAATTTTTGAAGTATTGGTTTTAGGTCTCTGAAATAAGTCACTGGTATTTTAATAGGGATTGCATTGAATCTATAAATTGCTTTGGGTAGTATGGACATTTTAATGATGTTGATTCTTTCCATCCATGAATATAGTATATGCTCCCATTTATTTGTATCTTTCTTAGTTTCTTTCTTCAGTGTGAAGTAGTTTTCTTAGTACAGGTCTTTCACCTCCTTCGTTGTTTATTCCTAGGTACTTTATTTTTCTTGTTGCTATAGTAAATGGAATTTTTTCCTAGAATCTATCTCTGATATTTCATTTTTGATGTATAGAAATGCCTTCAATTTCTGAATATTGACTTTGTACCCTGCTACTTTGACAAAAACACTTATTAGGTTGAGTAGTATTTTCGTGGATTCTATAGGGTTTTCTATGTACACTATCATGTTGTCTGCAAACAATGACCATTTTACTTCCTCTTTTCAGATTTGAATGCCTTTTATATTTTTATCTTGTCTGATTTATGTGGCTAGAACTTCCAAGTCTATGTTGAATGGGAGTGGAGAGAGTGGACATCCTTGTCTTGTTCCTGATCTCGCAGAGAATGCTTTCAGTTTTAGCCCATTGAGTACGATGTTGGCAGCATATTTCTCATATGTGGCCTTTATTATGTTGAGGGATGCTCTCTCTATTCCCATTTTGCTGAGAGTTTTCATCTAAATGGGTGTTGTACTTTATCAAATGCTTTTTCAGCATCTATTGATATGATCATGTGGTTCTTGTTTTTCATTTTGTTTATGTGATGTATCACATTTATCAATTTGTGAATATTAAAACTTCTTTGCATCCCTGGGATGAATTCCACTTGATTGTGGTATATAATCTTTTTAGTGTGTTCCTGGATCTAGTTTGCCAATATTTTGTTGAGAATTTTAGCATCTATGATCATCAGCAATATTGGTCTGTAGTTTTCTTTGTTGTTGGGTCTTGACTTGGTTCTGGAATTAGGGTAATGCTGGCCTCATAGAGTTTGGGAGTCTTCCCTCTTCTTGAATTTTCTGGAATAGCTTGAGGATAGGACTTAGATCTTTCTTAAATTTTTTGTAAAACTTGCCTGTGGCGGGAGTTTATCAATTACTGCTTCAATTTCTCTAGGTGTTATCAGTCTTTTCAGACTTTCTGCTTCTTCTTGATTCAGTTTTGGAAAATTATATGTTTCTAGAAACTTATTCATTTGATCTAGGTTGTAAAATTACTGGCAGTAGAGTTGTTTGTAGTAATTTCTTATGATTCTCTGAATATCTGTGGCATCAGTTGTGATTTCTTCTCTTTCATTTCTGATTTTGTTTATTTGGGTCCTCTCTCTTTTTTTCTTCATGAGCCTGGTTAAAGGCTTGTCAATTTTGTTTATCTTTTCAAAGAACCAGCTCCTGGTTTTATTGATCATTTGAATTGTCTGTTTAGTCTCTATGTTATTGAATTCTGCTCTGATCCTGATGATTTCCTTCCTCCTACTAATTCTGGGCTTCATTTCTTGTTTTTCCTCTAGTTCTTGTAGCTGTAGGATTAGATTTTTAGTTGACATTCTTCTATCCTTTTTAGGTAGGCTTGTGTTTATGTAGGCTATGAACTTTCCTCTCAGGACTGCTTTTGCTGTGTCCCATAGGTTTGGGGCTGTTGTGAGTTCATTATCACTTATTTCAAGAAACTTTTGGATTTCTTCTTTGATGTCATTGTTAAACCATTCATTATTTAATTGTATGTTATTCATTCTTCATGAGTTGAATATCTTTGAGTTTTTTCCTTGAGGTTGATTTTCATTTTCAAGCCATTGCGATCTGAGAAATTGCTTGTTATAATTTCAATTTTCTTGAATTTTTTTAGGCCTGTCTTGTGTCCCACCATGTGGTCTATCTTTGAAAAAGTTCCGTGTGTATTTGAGAAGAGTGCATGTTTGCTTCTTGGAGTGAAAATTTCTATATATATCAACCAAGTTTATATCCTTGGTGTTTCTTTCCTTCGAAGATATGTCCATTGTTGATAATGGGATGTTAAAGTCCCCTACTGTGAATGTGTTGCTGTTGAATTCCTTCTCTTAGTCTTCCATGATTTTTCTTATATATTTGGGTGCTTCTATGTTGGATGCATATATGTTTACCAGGGTTATATCTTCTGAATGGATTGTTCCCTTAAGTATTATGAAATGTCCTTCTTTGTCTCTTTTTATGGCCTTTGCTGTGAAATATGTTTTGTCTGATATAAGTATTGCTATCTCAGCTTTTTTTTCACGTGCATTTGCTTGAAATACTTTTTCCATGCCTTCACTTTCAGTTTGTGTAGATCTTTTGTTCTGAGGTGGGTCTCATAGACAGCATATATGTAGGTCAAATTTTTGTATCTATTCCAGTACCCTATGTCTTTTGATTGAGGCATCTATCTAATCCACTTACATTTAAGTTTATTATTGATAAGCACTTATTCATTGTCATTTTTCCCCTTTGTACTTGTGTTACTCTCTGTTTCTCTGTTTCTTCATCTTCTTAAAGCAAACCCTTTAGCATCCCTTGCAGTGCTGGTTTGGTGGAGATGTATACTTTCAGCCTTCTTTTGTCTTGGAAACTCCTTATTTCACCTTCCGTTTTGAGTGTGAGCCTTGCTGCATGAAGTATTCTTGGTTGCAGGCTTTTGTTTTTCATTATTTGGAATATTTTTTTGCCATTCCCTTCGGGATAGTAGTTTTTTTTGTTGAGAAAACTGATAACAGCCTTATTGTATCTCCCCAATTTATGTCTTTTATTTATTTTATTTTTTAAGTATATTTTATTGATTATATTGTTACAATAGTTCCAATTTTTCCCCTTTGCTCCCCTCCGCCCAGCATTACCCCTCTTCCAGCAATGCCCCCCCCCAAGTCCATGCCCATGGGTCATACATACAAGCTCTCCCGCTTCACCATTTCATATATTCTTCTTCTTTTTTAATAAATAAATGATTAATTAATTATGTTAACAATAAAAAATAACAATCCTCCCTCTCAGACTTAAGATTCTTTATAATCTTATAAAGGACAATGGGTGAAGGTCTCGAACTCCTCTAGCTGCTTCAAGCTGGACATGGTTGTCGTCCTACCTACCCTTGGGTCCAGAAATCGCTAATAAGAGTGGGGGTGTGGAGGGAAGGGTAGTCTTCCCACATGGAGAAATATTGTGCAGACTCCAGGTCATTTGGCTGTCCCCAGACAATGGCGTGCTTGGTTTAACAGGCTGGCATCCTTCTTGTATTCTGGGGGCAACAGATTTGGAAACAGGGTTAAGAGATATCATCAATCCATAACCACTAGATCACAAAAGGCAGGTATTAAGTTTTCAATGTCCCACATTAGGGAAAAAAAGGGCATTTTTGAAGGAGGGTGTACCAGGCATGTCACACCTGTCCAAAACCCTTTTGCCCATTATAGTTTGTTGGGCTGACGGGAATATTTTAGGTTTCCACCTCACAGAAATCTGGGCCCTTTCTGTCCAAGCCATTATGATAAAAAAGAGAAACTGGTTTGTAAAGTGAAGCCCACAAAACACACCATACTTCACTAACCCAGCCACTTAGGTAAGCCAAACCGTTGAGTCTCAGGAGGCAGTGATGCAGACAGAATTAAGTGAGGCCTATACATACAGACAATCACTCAGGTAACGAGATCATAGGCTTATGACCTTTGAAAACAGAAAACACATGTTAATTTCTGTAACATAACCCACAAACAAGTCCCTAATCTGTAAGACTGTCTTACTGGAAAGACATCCACTTGCAAGGCATTTGACATTCTTCTTCCCTGTAAATTAAACATCTTTGATGATACCACAGACATAGTTTAACTTTCAAATGAAAACATATTTTAAATGAAAAGGAACTTTAAAGATGGTTAGCTGCACTACTTTATAGTCTGCCACTGATCATTGTGATTTTCCTTGAATAACGATTTTTCTCCCTAGGATTACCCTCCTTGTCATTAACGGACTGCAGTAAGTCCAGTTTTAATTTATCCTGTTCATTTGCATAAAAACAACAAGAGCAGCAAATGATAACTTATGATCTTTAGTTCTGCTTTGCTGGAACTTATGCAAGGAACATTTAGGGTGACTTTCAGTCTGCCCTTCAGGGCACAGAAGTTGAGCCACATACCTGGCATTCAGTCTTGCCTATACACACCTATCTTTTCCAAGTCTTTCTGGTTTTCTATTGTGCCTTAAGGTCCCTTCTAACCATCTTTCAGAAAAACAACCTTCATTCTTTCCCTGGAAAGATTGCTGTGGACCCCACAACCAACCATGGTACCAGGTCTTTTATCTCATGGGCTTTCATTACCTTCGAAAGTCATTCCCAGTTCTTCAGGGCTTTTTGGTAACAACCAGAGCCCAAGCATGACTCCTTTAGGCATGACATTCCAGTAAATGTCTTGCTCAAAAAAACCTCTATTAACAACTGATATTATTATTTTTATCCAAAGAAACTTATGTTATTAGTTACATCTTTAGAATGCCAAACTCCGGAGGAATCAGATAGGTAGAAAAATATACAATGTGAAGGAAAATCCTTATCCTTCTAATATTCATTGAACTGGCATTTCCATTCCTTATATTTTCATTTTTCCCCCACTAAAATTTTTTTTGTTTGTTTTTTCATTACAGTTGTCCCACTTTTTTCCCCCTCTTGCTTCCCTGCACTCTGGACCTTCCTTCTTCAACATTCAGACCCCATTCAGTTGTCCATGTGTGTGGGTCATTTATACATGTTCTTTGACTAGACCCTTCCCCTTCTTACCCCCTTCTTTCCCTCCCACCTCCCCAATTGTTACTGTTAGTCTGCTCCTTGTTTACATACCTCTGGTTCAATTTTGTTCATTTGTTTGTGTTGTTCATTAGTCTCCTGTATCAGATGACAGCATACGGTATTTTTCTTTTGTTGCCTGGCTTATTTCGCTAAGCATAATTCTCTCTAGTTCCATCCATCTTCTTGCAAATGGTAGAGGTTCCTTCTTTCTTTCTGGTACATAGTGCTCCATTGTGTAAATGTACCACAGTTTTTTGACCCACTCATCTACAGATGGGCACTTAGGCTGTTTCCAGCACTTGGCTATTGTAAATAGTGCTGTTATGAACATAGGGGTGCATAGGTTCTTTTGAATTGGTGTTTCAGAATTTTTCAGATATAATCCTAGCAATGGAATTGCTGGTTGAAAAGGCAGTTTCATTTTTAGTTTTTTAAGGAAATTCCTAATGGTTTTGCATAGTGGCTGCACCAGTCTGCATTCCCACCAACAATGCACCAGGGTTCCCATTACTCCGCATCCTCGCCAGCACAAGTTGTTGTTGATTTGTTGATGATGGCCATTCTGACTGGTATAAAGTGGTATCTCATGGTGGTTTTCATTTTCATCTCTCTGATGGCTTGGGATGTTGAGCATTCTTTCATATGTCTATGAACCCTCTGTATGTCATCTTTGGAGAAGTGTTTGTTTAGGTCCTTTGCCCATTTTTTAATTGGGTTGTCTGTCTTCTTGGTGTTGAGTCATATGAGTTCTTTATATATTTTTGAGATCAATCCCTTTTTTGAGATATCATTGGCGGATATATTTTTCCATATGGTTGGTTTCTTTTTCATCTTGCTGATGTTTTCTTTTGCTGAGCAGAAACTTTTAGTTTGATGCAGTCCCATTTGTTTATTCTTTCCTGTATTTCTCTTGCCTTAGGAGATATATTAGTGAAAATGTTGCTACGTGGGATATCTGAAATTTTCCTGCCTGTTTTCCTCTAGGACTTTTATGGTGTCACGGCTTACATTTAAGTCTTTGATCCATTTTGAGTTTATTCTGGTGTATGGTGTAAGTTGGTGGTCTAGTTTCATTTTTTTTTTTTTTCATGATCCTGTCCAGTTCTCCCAACACCATTTGTTGAAGAGGCTCTTTTCACTCTATTTAATGTTCCTTTTCCCCTTGTCAAATATTAGTTGACCATATAGACCTGGGTTTATTTCTGGGCTCACTATTCTGTTCCATTGATCTGTATGTCTGTTCTTATGCCACTACCAGACTGTTATGATTACCATGGCCTTGTAGTATAGTTTGATATCAGGTATTGTGATTCCTCCTACTGTGTTCTTCGTCCTCAAGATTGCTGTGGCTATTCGGACTCTTTTTTGGTTCCATATAAATTTTTGAAATATTTGTTCTAGGTCTGTGAAATATGTCATTGATGTTTTCATAGGGATTGCATTGAATCTATAAATTGCTTTGGGTAGTATGGACATTTTAGTGATGTTGATTCTTCCCATCCATGAGCATGGTATATGTTTCCATTTATTTGTATCTTCCTTAATTTCTTTCTTCAGTGTTATGTAGTTTTCTGAGTACAGGTATTTTATCTCCTTGGTTAAGTTTCTCCCTAGGTACTTTATTTTTCTTGTTGCTATAGTAAATGGGTTGTTTTTTTTTAGTTTATATCTCTGAAATTTTATAGTTGGTGTACAGAAATGCCTTCGGCTTCTGAATATTGACTTTGTACCCTACTATTTTGCTGAATTCACTTATTATGTCGAGTAGTTTTTCTGTAGAGTCTATAGGGTTTCTATGTACACTATCACGTCATCTGCAAATAATGACAGTTTTACTTCCTCTTTTCCAATTTGGATGCCTTTTATTTCTTTTTCTTTTCTGATTTCTGTGGCTAAAACTTCCAAGACTATGTTGAATAGGAGTGGAGAGAGTGGACATCCTTGTCTTGTTCCTGACGTCAGGGGAAATGCTCTCAGTTTGTGCCCATTGAGTATGATGTTGGCTTCTGGTTTCTTATATATGGCCTTTATTATGTTGAGCTATGCCCCCTCTATTCCCATTTTGCTGAGATTTTTCATCATAAATAGGTGTTGTACTTTATCAAGTGCTTTTTTTGCATCTATTGATATGATCCTGTGTTTTTTGTCTTTCATTTTGTTTATGTGGTGTATTACACTTATTGATTTGCGAATATTAAACCATTCTTGCATCCCTGAGATAAATCCCACTTGACTGTGGTGTATCATGTTTCTAATGTGTTGCTGGATCTGGTTTGCCAATATTTTTTTTGAGGATTTTAGCATCTATGTTCATCAGCGATATTGGCCTGTAGTTTTCTTTCTTTGTTGTGTCTTGACCTGGTTTTGGAATTAGGGTAATATTGGCTTCCTAGAAAGAGTTTGGGATTTTTCCCTCTTCTTGGATTTTTTGGAATAGTTTGAGAAGGGTAGAAGTTAGTTCTTCCCTAAATGTTTTGTAAAATTCACCTGTGAAGCCATCCGGTCCAGGGCTTTTGTGTGCAGTGAGTTTTTGATTACTTTTTCAATTTTCTTCTTTGTTATTGATTTGTTGAGACTCTCTACTTCTTCTTGATTCAGTTTTGGAAGGTTATATGTTTCTAGAAATTTGTCCATTTCTTCTAGGTGTCAAATTTCTTGCCATACAGTTGTTTGTAGTAATTTCTTACAATCCTTTGTATTTCTGTGGTATCAGTTGTGATTTCTCCTCTTTCATTTCTAATTTTGTTTATTTGGGTCTTCTCTCTTTTTTTCTTGATGTGCCTGGCTAAAGGCTTGTCGATTTCATTTATTTTTTCAAAGAACCAGCTCCTAGTTTCGTTGATCTTTTCAATTGTTTGTTTGGTCTCTATGTCATTTAATTCTGCTCTGATCTTGATGATTTTCTTCCTTCTTCTTGCCCTAGGCTTTGTTTGTGCTGTTGTTCTAGTTCTTGTAGCTTTAGGGTTAGGTTTTTTATTTGAGATTCTTCTATCCTTTTCAGGTAGGCCTGTATTGCTATGAACTTCCCTCTTAGCACTCCTTTTCCTGTGTTCCTGATCATTAGTTTCCGGAAATTTCTTGATTTCTTCTTTGATGTCATTGTTAACCCATTCATTATTTATTAGTGTGTTATTCATTCTCCATGAGTTTGGGTGTCTTTGATTTTTTTCTCTGAGGTTGATTTTTAGTTTCAAGACCTTGTGGTCTGAAAAGATGCTTGATATGATTTCAATTTTCTTGAATTTGTTGAGGCTTATTTTGTGTCCTATCATGTGGTCTATCTTTGAAAATGTCCCATGTACATTTGAAAAGAATGTATATTTTGCTTCTTTGGGGTGAAAAGTTCTATATATATATCAGTTAAGTTCATGTGGTTTAGTGTGTTATTCAATGCCAGTATATCCTCGGTGTTTCTTTGCTCGAAGATCTGTCTATTGTTGATAATGGAGTGTTGAAGTCCCCTACTACGAGTGTGTTGTTGTTAATATCCTTCTTGTGGTCCTCTAGTATTTTCTTTATGTATTTGGGTGCTCCTATGTTGGGTGCATATAGGTTTATCAGTGTTGTATCTTCTTGATGGATTTTTCCCTTAAGTATTACGAAATGTCCTTCTTTGTCTCTTTTTATTGCCCTTGCTCTGAAATCCATTTTGTCTGATATGAGGACGGCTACCCCAGCTTTTTGTTCATGTCCCTTTGCTTGGAATACTTTTTTGTATTCCTTTACTTTCAGTCTGTGTAAATCTTTTGTTTTGAGGTGTGTTTTTTGTAGACAGCAAATATGTGCATCCTGTTTTTTTATCCATTCCGTTACCCTATGTCTTTTAATTGGAGCATTTAATCCATTTACATTTAAGGCTATTATTGACATGTATTTATTCATTTCCCTTTGTACGTCTGTTCCTCTCTTCTTTTTTTTCTTTTTTCTTAGAATATTCCCATTAGCATCTCTTGCAATGCTGGTTTGGTGGGGATGTATTCTTTTAGCCTTCCTTTGTCTGTGAAACTCCTTATTTCACCTTCCATTTTGAATGAGAGCCTTGCTAGGTAGAGTATTCTTGGTTGTAGGCCTTTGTTTTTCATTGCTTGAAATATTTTTGACCATTCCCTTCTGGCTTGTACTGTTTCTGTTGAGAAATCGATCAATAGCCTTATCGGAGCTCCCTTCTATGTTATTTGCTGTTTTTCTCTTGGTGCTTTTAGGATTCTCTCTTTATTTTTGAATGTTGCAATTTTAATTATAATGTGCCTTCAAGCGGGTTTGGGGGGATTCCTCTTCATTGGGACTCTCTGTGCTTCCTGAACTTGCATAACTTTTTCTCTCATCAGGTTGGGTAAATTTTCTGTCATTATTTCTCCTATCAGCTTTCCTATTCCTCATTCTTCTTCTTCTACCTCTTTTATTCCAATGACTCAGATGTTACTTTTCCTCATGCTGTCTTGTAATTCCCTTACATCTTCTTCATACTTTTTCAGTCTTTTTTCTTTCTGTTGTATTGTCTGGGAATTTTTTTCTACATTGTCCTCTAACTCACTGATCCAATCCTCTGCTTCATTTACCCTGCATTTGATTGATTCTACTGTGTTTTTCAGTTCAGAGATTGTATTCTTCATTTCTTCCTGGTTCTTGTTAATAGTTTCTATGTCCTTATTTATGCTGCTATAGTTCTCTGTAAGTTTTCTATAATTTTATTGGAGCTGTTTGTAACTTCCTTGAAGGTTGTAGTGGTTTTTGAGGTGGTCGAATATATTGAGCTTCTTCACCATCGTTGTTTTGAATTCCATGTCTGACATTTGGGCTATGTTTATTCCATCTACCTCTCTTTCTGGGGATTCATCTTTTCTTTTCATTGAGAAGTTGTTTTTGCGTCTTACCATGTTGGATTCTACTTGTGTGTTTTTGTTTTTTGGGTTTGTCTGCTTTGACTTCCCACCTTTGGTATGAGAGTCTTTATAAGATATCTGGGGGTTCCAATGGTCCAGTCTCTTTGATCTCCTGTGCTTGATGTTCTTGGGTTACCCTTTATGTCTTTTGTTTATGCTGTCTGGTTATATTTCAAATATTCTTTGGTAGGATCTTCCTTCTGGCTAGTTGGTTGGGAGTCACTCTATCCACTTTGTCTTGAGTTCTTTTGTGGAGATGCTGTTAAAAACATAAACATACAGCCCAAGCAAGAAACCCACACCCTCAAAAATATCCCCCACCATCTATCCCGCTATCGTCAGCAAATGAGCCAGTATTAATATAAATGTAGAGAGGTTAGGGCTTTTATACTATAGGAAGAATAGATAAGAATTGTTTTTAGGGAGGAAAAATATGATTTTTGAGAGAGAGGATGATAGCTTACTAGTAGTAGCAAGTAGTTTCGAGACTATGCAAGACAGTAGGTATTATTTACATTGTATGTTAATAATAATAGAAGAAAAAGAGGGAAGCATGCAGAATATAATAAGAAAGTGGAATTGTGTAGTATTAGATTTATATAGTAGTTATATTCTATTTATTTAGTGTGAAAGGGAGGCTAAACAAAATAGACAAACAAAAATTAAAGAGGAAGGATGAGGAGAGATGGTATTAAGCAAATTAAAGAGATCGTTTTTTTAATTTTTAAATAAAAGTTAAAATTAAAAATAATAAATTTAAAAAATTAATATAAAATACAAAGAAAAGAACTAAAATAGAAATAAAAATTTAACAATATATATATACAAAAGGAAAGTTTTTACTCAGCTCAGCCTTTGTGTGTCGTCTTCTTTTTCTGGATCCACAGCTGGTCTAATGAGGCAGGCCAGAGGTTCCTGATCTTTGCAGGTTTGGCGCCTGTTTGGAGCTGCCCGGGGCGCTTGTGCGCGTACACATAGGCGCGCACTAGGTGGCCTGCCTGCTATCCTCAGGCCTGCCAAGCCACTCCCCGGGGGTTGGTCTCTTGCCCCTTGAAGTAGGGCCCCAGACACTTGGGCACAGCGGAAGTGAGCGCCTGTGAGTTGCTGCTGCCCGCTGTTCCCACGGTGCAGCCGCCCACCATTTCCGCACCCATCTGGGTGGGCACGAGCAGAGCTAGCACAAGAGGGGTGTGCTCCAGCCTGGCGCCCACTGGGGCTGGTCAGGGGTTTCTGTGCATGTTCTTCTGTGTGCCCAGTGGGCCCTCCCTGCGCCCATCGGGGCACTTATCTTATGTCTGTTGGAGTGTGTCTGAGGGGCATTCAGACACGTGGACAGAGACCTGGTTGTGCGCCTGGGCCAGTGTATGAGGGCACTTCCCTGTGCGCACCCGTGCTACCCAAGGGGAGGGTTGGGGAGTAGGTGAGTGCACTTCTGCGCCTGCACTCCTCAAGAATGTCCTATCACCCCCAACCTTTCCTCCCCTCTCTGCAGTGCACAAGAGAAAAAAATAAAGGAAAATCACGTTCTGACATGCACAGCAGTACGCTGTTTCTTGTCTTTCAGTGCCAGCAGGCAGAGATCCACTCTCCTCCCGATTCCTCTCTGATGAAGCCTGTGGTCACTAAAAAGTCTTTGTGTACTTCCAGCCGCAGCTCAAGGAGCCACCCCAGTCAGAAATCCTGTCTCATCCTTTTTTCCTCCACTATTCTCACCAAACAGGTCACTCCCAGATGGTTTTCTCTAATCCAGCATTGCCAAGGCTCCAGCTGCTCACTGTGATGCTCTGTCTACAATTAGCCCAAACTACAGATGGATCTCGGGAGTCAGAAAGTGCAGCCCCCCTTCACTCCTCCACCATCTTCTCTCTTCTCCCTTTTATGTTATTAGCTGTTTCTCTCTTGCTGCTTTTAGGATTCTCTCTTTGTCTTTTAATGTTGCCATTTTAATTATGATGTGTCTTGGAGTGGGCCTGTTTGGGTTCATCTTCATTGGGACCCTCTATGCTTCCGTGACTTTTTCTCTCATCAAGTTAAGAAAGTTTTCTGCCATTACTTTTTCAAACAGGTTTTCTATTCCTCACTTGTCTTCTTCTCCTTCTGGTATTCCTATGATACAGATATTATTACATTTCATGTTGTTCTGTAGCTCTCTTAAATCCTCTTCATGCTTTTTCAGTCTTTTTTTCATTTTATTGCACTGTCTGGGAATTTTTTTCTACGTTGTCCTCTAATTCACTGATTCAATCCTCTGCTCATTTATCCTGCTTTTGATTTCTCCTACTGTGTTCTTCAGTTCAGAGATTGTATTCTTCATTTCTTCCTGGCTCTTATTGATAGTTTCTATGTCCTTTTTAATGCTGCTGTAGTTTTCAGTAAGTTCCTTGTAGCTTCCCTGGGGTTCTTTATAGTTTCTCTGGAGTTCTTTGTAGTTCCCCTGGTGTTCATTATAGTTTTCTTTGAGTTTGTTCAGTTTATTGAGCTTCCTCATTACCATTCTTTTGAATTCCTTGTCTGATCGTCTGCTTGCCTCTATTTCATCTGTACCTCCTCTGGGAATTCATCCTTTCCTTTTGATGGGATGGTGTTTATTTGTCTCCCCATTTTAGGTGGCTCTTCTATTTTCTGCTTCTTAGATTGACCTGCTTTTATGTCCTGCCTTTGTGGTGTGACCTTCTGTGGAAGGAAATTTGTGTGATTCAGTGGTGCAGGCTCTTTGATCTCCTGAACTTGATAATATCTGGATGCCCTTTATGCCCTTTATTTTGATTCTGATATTATTTTTGTTTTGGTTGTTGTGTTGCACTTTGGTGGGTCCTTCCCTACAATTAGCTGACTGAGAGTCACCCTGCCCACTTTGTATTATAGACAGTTGTTGGGCTGCTACCTCCAGCTGATGTCACTTGGAGGGGAGTAGTCTGCTTAGGAGATTTCTCCGATAGCATTGGGGATGAGTATGCACCGGGATCTGGTCTGCTGCTCCCCAGCCCTTTCTCCAACACCAGCACCCAAATCTTTCTCAAATCACCTCTAGCTCACTTCACCCTCCTTTTGCCACAGCCCAGGTCAAGCGGGCTAGGCCTGGGGCGGGCCTGCAGCACACTGGGGCGGGAGGACCTAGTGTGCTCCCGCACCGGCCCAGGGTGCACTGGGGGTGTGGCAGACAGGGGCAGGCAGAACTGAGGTTCTCCCACGTGCTGGCCAGGGGTAAGCTTGCAGCTTGCCACAGGGGGGAATTACTGGGGCACTGCCCAGCACCAGATGGGATTCAGGGGGTGGTGAAAGGAGGGGACAATTGTGCTCCTGTGCATGCTCTCCTCAAGAATCTCACTCCGCCCCTAGCCTTTCCTCTTCTCTCCGTGATCCTCACCAGCAGATCACTCCCAGGCAGTCTCCTCTGTAGCCAGCAATGCCAAGGCTCAACTTCCACCAGTATCCAGATGTTAACTGAGATGCTCTGTTTTCAATTAGCTGAAACTACAGACCGGTCTTGGGAGAAAGCAAGTACAGCCTCCTGTCACTCCTCTGCCATCTTCCCTCTTTAGATATATCTTTAGAATTATCTTTTTATAATTACAGAGATATCTTTTTAGACTTACATTGTTTAAAAGTACTTAAATTTATATGTACATATTTGTATATGTATCTCAATTTCAATTTCTGGCTGCATGGTAGATTAAATACTCTAACTCACTTGACTAAACTTAAATAAAAAAAACAATTCACCAATATACACAGCAGTAAGGCTGAACCATCAATATACCAACAGTAGTTATTATTCAATGGTTGGACCATGAGTGATTTTAATTTTTTTCTTTTTTAAATAAACTTCTTATGATAAAAAAAATATATGAAAATTTATTGGGTTGGCCGAAAAGTCCATTTAGTTTTTTACATAAAGGACACATTTTTCATTTTTACCATTAACTTTATTAATTTGGATATTTTGAGTATGATGGTTCTCTCCTGCATGGTTTGACGTTGATTGTTCTCAATAAAATGTCTCAATTTGATCTCTATCAACTTCGACTTATTTACCTGACTGTGGATCATCCAAAGAGAGATCTCCAGCACAAAACTTCACAAACCATTTTTGACACATTTGATTAGCCACAGCATCTTCTCAAATGCACAAACCTGTTGCATTTCAGTTGCATTTTTAGCTTTCTTGAAATAATAAAGCATAATAGGCTGAAATATGTTGTTTATTTTTTCCATTTTAATACTAAAATGGCTACACAAAGATTCACTAATTTTTGATGTTGTTTTTTTTTAATGCATGCTGATATGACAGCTGTCACAATACAATCTAACAAAATTGTTTCTAATGAAGTTAAAGACAACTAAGCACTACTAGAGCCATCTAACGGGAAAAAAAACAAATGAACCTTTTGGCTAACCCATGCTTTTATTGCATTGACAAATTGGCAAGCAGGGAAGGATTCTCCAGAAACCTGAAGTTAAGGGAAAATAGGAGTTCAACGTGGTACGCAGAGGACCAGAGCTCACTTTCACCCCAAGAGCATCTTCTGAGCCCAGATAACTTTGGGCTTCATTTCTCATTGCCTCACAGACAGTGAAAAGATGAGAAAAATCTTTCAGAGTCAAAAGTCTAAAAGGAGATTCTAAACATATACCTGACCTAAAACATTACACCCTCCATATGCAAATAAGTTATAAAAGTGTACCTCTTGGGATTAAGAAATAAAACTATCTATCTACATCTTATTTCTGAATGGAAGCCAGGAGGAAATATTTAAAAATTAAAAAGAGTACACATATCCAAAAAATGTAATTTCTATATATGATAAACAGTTGAAATATGTAATTTTTGTAAGATAACATGTGCAATAACACCAACGGATGAATCTAACCAAATATGTACAAAATCTTAACAATATCAAAAACCTGTAAAACTTTATTGAAATGTATTAGATAAGAGCTAAATAAATGTAGAGATGTGCCATGGTTCATAATAGAATAACTCAATATTGTAAAGATATCACTTCTCCCCAAATTGATCTATATATTCATTCCAAATGGGTTTAACTTTGAAACTTGACAAAAAATGTGAAGTGTAAGTAGCAAAGACCAAGAATAGTCAAAGCAGACCCTAACAGGAAGTACATGGTAGAGATATTTGACTTATCAGGTTTCAAGAGTTATAAAAATCTAATATTTAAGGGATGAGAATATTGGTCCAAGGATATATGAATAAACTATTAAAACAATATCAAGACCCAAAAATATATCCATGCACATGGAAGTTTGATTGAAAGGTAGTGGGTAATATTGATTTTTTTATAAATACTGGTGAAAATAAATAAAATTAACCACTAAGTAAAACAAGATAATTGCATAGAAGTCAAAGACCTAAATATGAGCAGAAAAGGTGTAACAATTTTAAGAGGCGATATAGAAAAATGTCTTCACCATTCCACTCAAGGAATTCTCCAATCTTCCCATAGTTGATCTTGGAGTGAGAAAGGATTTTTTAAATACCAAAGAAGTACAACCCATAAAGAAAGAGAGCTTAGCTCAATTACATTAAAATTAAGGGCATCCGTTCATTTAAAATACCACATGACTGAGACTATGAGTACTCCCAATAATCATTGTGCTTCTCTACACTTCCCATCCTCCATTGGGGCCTTATAAATAGATAGGATTTCCACAGTAGTGACTGACATAAGCCATTTCAAGGCCTATACAATTCTCCAGTTCTCCTTCCCTTAACCCAGCAACTTTGAAGGCCATGTGTTTTCTTACAGCATCAAGATGGAGAACCATCCTACCACCATCAGACTTTGTTATTCCACTTAGATTCAAGATTCATTTGTTATTCCTTGTTTAGCCTATCCTAACTGTCTAATAAGCTCCAGATTGAAAATGGCAGCTACAAAGTAGAAAAGACATTTTTAGTACATCTAAATTGATAAAATATTAGTATCCAATATATGTTAAATCTCCTATTAAGTAATAGTAAAAAGATAAACATCCAAATAGAAAAATGAGCAAAAGTTTTGAACAGCTTATTTCATAATGGTCAATAACAACATTAAAAGATATTTTTTTTCTCTTTCGTAAATGATAAAAAAGGTAACTCATCATTTTTATTCCCATCAATATGGCAAATTTTTAAAGCCTAACACTACCAAGTGTTAATACAAATGTAGAATAATAAGAATTCTCATTCTTTGCTAATAGAAGTATAAATTAATATGACTACTTTGTAAAATATTTTAGCATTACCTAATACAATTTAAGAATTTCAGTCTTCAAGCCAGCAACTTTGCTTTAAGGTATATGCTTTGGGCCAGTGCTTCCCAAGAGAACTTTGACGATGGTGGAAATACTCTATAATCTGTTTGTTCAATACAGTAGTCACTTTCCATATGTGCCTATTGAGTACTTGAAATGTAACTACTATGATAAAGTACATAAATATATTTTAATTTATTTTTATTTCAGTTGAAATATCCACATGTGCTAGTGGCTAATGTATTGGACAGCACAGACCTAGGGGGTGAGGGGGAAGAGCTGAGTTACTTAAACTTCTAGGGAAAAAAAAGTAGATGTAGTTTTTACTATTCCTCTAAGTACTGTATGACTAAAATTCTGGTGGGAAAATTGAGGAGATATATATGACTGAACAGTGGAGCGAAGTCAAACTGGCTTGGACAAAGGGACCTAAAAAATAACTAGTTCTCTAAATTTTCTTTTTGTCTCATATACACCATATTTGGAGCTAAGAATCTAGCAATCCCAAAATGCCAAGGAAGACAGAAAAAAATATCCCCTCAAAACCCTACTCTCTCTAGCCAAAGGACCAGGAAAGGGGAAACCTAATAAGACAGAATACTAACAAGATGATATCCTTTCACTCCAGCCAAGCACCACATTAAAAATATGTGGCTTCACCTCCACCCTTACTATCAAAGGCCAAATGGTGAGCCTAGACTTTCACCCTGACAAGGTTGTAATGAATTGCCACAGCACCTCTATCAATATGGGCTCCCAGAATTCCCTGTGGGGAGCAGACATATGCCCCTACCTGGCAGTAACAAGGTCCTCTCCACCTCCCCACTGAGGTAGTGTGAGAGGAAGCTGGTATAGAATCAAGGTGCTCACTATCACCCAGAAGTTTCACAAGTGAAGAATCCCTCGACAGGGGTCAATAGAGGCTGAACAGAAAATCTTTACTTCCAGTTGTTACAAGACCATAACTCTTACTACCCCTGCTGGAATTGTGTCAAGAACTAAACTGAAACAGAATGTTTAAACAAGACCCAGAATCTTATAAAATGATACAAAAGAGCCCAGGTTTCAAAGAAAAATCATTCACTCACCATACCAAAAACCAGGATGAATTCAAACTGAAAAAAAAAAAAGTGTAACTGATAGATGTCAACATGAGGAAGTCAAAAATCTTTGTAAAAATTTTTGTAGATTAAAAAGGAAACTGAAAAAAACTTAAAAGGGATGGACAATAACAACAACAACAACAACAAAAGATGACAGATATTGGAATTATCTGACAAAGACTTTCAAGCAGCCATCATAAAAATGGTCAATGAGCAATTACGACATGCTTGAAACAAATGAAAAAATAGAATTCTTCGGGAAAGAAAACATTTTAGCAAAGAGGTCAGACATAAAGAAGAACCAAAAAGAAATTGAGGAAATCAATAAAATAAAGAGTTGGGGGGGGTTAATCAATAAAATAGACAAACATTGAATATAAATATTAAGAAAAAACAAGAAAAGACCAAATTGCCAATAGTAATTGAACTAAACCATTGATTTCACTAGAGACTCTGTAGGCATCAAAAGCATAATAAGGAAATGCTATAAGTAACTATAATCACATGGCAACTTAGGTGAAATGGAACAATTCCTCCAAAATTACAAACTACTACCACTTGCCCAACTTAAAATAGATAATTCCTACTAAGCAATTGAATTCATAGTTTTAAAATACTCCTTCAAAAAGAAATCCTCAGGCCCCATTAGTTTCACTGGAGAATTCTACCAAATGTATGAAGAAAATCAGCACCAATTCTCTGCAGTCTCTTTGAAAATACAGGAATGGAAGGACTATATTCCAATTCATTTTATGAAACCAATATAAACCTGTTACAAAACCAGAAATAAACTATAATTAAATAAACAATAACCAATAACCTCCATGGATGTATAAGCAGAAATCTTAACAAAGCATTAGCAGGAGAATTCAACAATATATTAAAAGTATTATATACAATGACCAAGTGGAATTTATTCCAGGCTGCAAGTCTCATTCAACATTACAAAATCAGTTAATGGAATCCACAACATTAACAGACTAAAGAAGAAACATCACACGATTATGTCCATCAATGCAGAAAAAAATCATCTGACAAAATTCAACACTCACTTATGGTAAAAACTCTCAGGAAAATAAGAATAGACAAGAACTCTCTCATGTTGATGTGAAAATCTACAGAACACTTGCAGCTCACATTAGACTCAATAGTGAAAGACTGAATGCCTTACCCCTTAAGAGTCAGAACAAGGCAAAAATGTCCATTGTCACCACTCTTATTCAGCAGAGTGCTGAAGTTCTAGCCAGTACAATTCAGTAAGAAAAGCAAATCAAAGGCAGAAATATCTGTAAGGAAGCAATAAAGCTAGCCATATTCACAGATGATATAATTGTCCTGTAGAACATCTGAAATATTCTATAAGAGAAGCACATAGAACTAATTATTGAGTTCAGCAAGATTGGGGAATATAAGATAAATATGCAAAAAATAACACAATTTTCATTGAGTTATATCTGAACTTGTTTTTGACTAACTTTTGGCATCTGAATCCAAAAATGACCCAGTTTTTCTCTATCATGTCAACTTTTTAAGGTATAGGATACCCTCCCTTTGACCCAAAAATCATACAAAATGTACATACAAAGGAAAATAAATAAAAAATTAACTGAATATACTGTTTATTTAGAGTAATTTTATTCATATGAAGGCTGCATGTTATTACTGTAAGTCATATTGTGTACAAGTAGTAAACTTCTGCTACCAAACATACATATTAAGGTATTCTATCTTTTCAAATGACAGGCCAGGAAATGTCAAAATGAGATACTTGAAACAGTCTCCTTCAGTTGGCAAAGCTTTAACAAATTGCTTCATGAGACCCAGTGTTATGTGCAGAGGTAGGAATATAATAATTTTTCTGTCAACAAGTGGCTCATGGAGAATGTTTTGACCACCAGGTTTGAGGTCAGATCTTGGAGGCCAATTTAACTCCACCCAATGTTTCTCATGCGCTCTGGTATCCTACATACACAGAAAAACAGGGATACTTGGTGTATTTGCATTGCTGATCAAGAAGGAAGCAGACCATTTTAAGATCAACACAGATGATCCAGTTGTGCTTGTGATATTGCAACAGATCAATGACTCTCTTTATGTCTTCATGTTCTTCACAAAAAACAAACAGACTGAATGGCCAATTGGGACTGCAGCAAATAAATTGCCATTGTGGAGGAAGACACTCTTCAAGCTCCGCTTTGAGCTATTGATGAGCAGTCGTCATTCAATTGAGTTATAGATTGGAATTCCCAATTTCTCCATTAAATCATGTATGTTATGGCAATATACAAAGCCACCATCACTTCGAAAGTACTGCAGAAATGCCCTTTCTCTTGTTCAAAGGTAGGATACCTTTGCTCCTTTGGCAAGCAAGTTTTTCTCGTGCAGTCTTTTGTTTTTAAATTAATTTGTTTGTTTGTTTATTTATTTATTTTTAGAGAGAAGGGAAAAGAAAAAGAGAGGGAGAGAAACATCACTGTGTGGTTGACTTTCACTCTCGCCCTCAACTGGGGATCTGACGTGCAACCTAGTTATGTGCCCTGACTGGGAATCGAAACAGCAACACTTGGTTCGCAGGCCGACGCTCAATCCACTGAGCCACAGCAGCCAGGGTTCCTCAGGCAGTCTTGATGCTAGGAGTTCTGAAGCCTTTTTGGATAGTCCCAAATCTCATGCCAAATCATTCAACTCATGCTGATCAAATCCCTTATGAACTGAGTCATCTTCAATTACAAAATCTTCATCATTGCTGTCACTTAGTTCTTCACCATACTCCTGTTTTTTCAAAAGAGGGTAGTTCAATGAAAACTGTCACTGGAATTTCAGCTGAATGAGGCACTAGGTGTATAGCTGATGGTAGACCAGGATACTCTATTTTACATTTATTCTTCTTGTTATATCCTGATATTTTCACTATACAAAAGTAATAGTCACTTGAATGATCTCTGGGCTCTCGCCAAATCTTAAGTATACCAAATGACAACTTATCACCTGTTCCCTTCATCTACATCCGTTAATTCTTGACACACTGCTCGCACACCTTGTGAGGGGCCCAAGACTTACCTTGATCACCAAATTTTACTTTAAAATGTGCAAAATAGGCCTGCCTGACAAATGCACTGATGTTTGTCCTGTAACTGGGAATGGTGAAACTGCCACAGATATAACAAAATGAATCAGGGTTGTTTAGGTACTTACAACAAGAAATAGCAGAGGCAGAGGTGATCTGAAGGAAAGGAAATAAGTACGTTTGTAAATTAAAAAATAAATTCTGCTAACTCTTTGTATACAGACAGGAACTTGGACCACACTTTGGAATACGATTCACTCTATAACATCGCACACAACCTCTTACCACACTGTCTCGTGTGTAACTGAATAGCCCAGACAAGTATGAACCTGTCGCTGGTCTCCAAGGACATCCCTCACCCCTCCCCACTCCAGGGAGTTTTTCTCTCAGCCAATAGGAGAGCACTAGCGCTTCCCTCGATCCAGGCGCAATCCAGCCTAGAGTGGTTCCATTAAGATAAGTTATAGAGAAAAAACTTGATGTGATAGAACAAATCTAACTGCAGTTTTGAAATCAGCATGCCTACTTAAGTTTAAAACAGCTGAAAAATAAAACTCATTAGGAAGTATGCTAAGAATTGTTCCCCTGTGAATTTGAGGACTCCAAAATTTTAAAAATATTATTTTCAATAGCTAAAAAAAAAAAAAAAAGCTAAGAAGCCTAAGTATAAACCTAACTTAACAAATCATACATGTGACTCTTATGCTAAAACCTACTTAATGCCAATAAAATAATTTTAAGGGTTAAAATAAGTGGTCAGATATACCATGTTCATGTATTGGAAAATTTAGTAAAGATGTCTGTTTTCCCAAAATGGGTTTAACACAATTATTTCAAAATTTCAGCAATGTTTTTTGTAGCTATAGACAAATTTATTCTAAAATTTATATGTAAAAGCAAAGAAACTTGAATAGCTAAAACAGTTATGAAAAAGAATAATGGAAGGACTCAGTCTGACTGATTTCAATGCACACAGTAGTCAAGATTGTGCAGTATTGGAAAAGAGAAAGAAACATAGATAAATGGGTTGCATAGGAAACAAAGTAGGAGACCAGCACAAATATAAGCTCAACTGATTTTTGACAAAGGTACAAAAATAATTCAATGGAAGAAAACAGCCTTTTCAACAAGCGATGCTGGAAACAATTGGATGTGTACAGGCAAAAAATTAAGTCCTCACCTAAGTCTCACTCTTTATACAAAAATTAACTCAAAATAGATTACACACTATGTAAAAAATAAAACTTTCTTTATTTACTTATTTATTTTATTTATTTAAGGAATTATAAAACTCAACACTTAAAAAGCAAACAATCCAACTGGAACACGGGCAAAAAAATAAAAAAATTTAAAAAAAGAGACATTTCACCAAAGAAAATATACAGATTGTACATAAGCAAATGAAAAGATATTCAACACCATTAGCCATTGGGGAAATATGAATTAAAACCAGAATGTGATTCCACCATATAGTTATCAGAACGGGTAAAATAAAACACAATGACAACACCAAAAGCTGGCAAGGATAAAGAGAAACTGTTACTCAAACATTGCATGTGCAAATGTAAGCTGACACAGCCACTCTGGAAAACCATTAAGTAGTTTCTTAGACAACTAAAGATGTAATTATCAAATGACATAGCAGTTGCTTTCCTGGGCATTTATCATATGAAGATGAGAGCTCTGATACACACCAAAATCTGGACCAAAATGCTTAGAGCAACTTTATTTGTAATAGCTCCAGACTGTAAACTCCTGATATCTTCAACAGGTAAATGGTGAAACAAACTATAGTACATCCATACCATGGAATATGACTCAACAGTGAACAAAAGTGAACTATTGTTACATACAACAGGCTGGATGAGTTTCCAGAAAATTATTCTGAGTGAAAAAAAAAGTAGTCCTCAAGATTATATATTATATGGACACATTTGTGCAACATTCTTGAAAAGAGACAATTATAAAAATGGAGACCAGATTATTGCTTGCTTCCCTTGGGTTAAGGACAGAGGTGGGGTCTGGGGGAAGTAAGTGTGGCTATCTGTGGGCTGAGGGAAACATCAATATCCTGGATGTAGTATTTAGAGTTCTATAAAATATTCTGATAGGAAAAACTGAGTTTATGTGAGACCTCTCTGTATTATTTCTTATAACTTCACGCTCATCTACTATTAGCTCAAAACAAAAAAATTAATTTTAAAAACACTGGTAATAACTCAAATATTCATCAACAGTGAAATGTAAAAATATATTGTGATATATTCATTTACACGTTGGAAGGAAAACAAATGCAAAAGATAAATTTAATACACAGTATTATCTCTGAAAGAAAGAGATGATTTCAGGATGGGCACTTAAGGGGTTTCAAAGCAAAGGTTATATTTATTCCCCATAAACTGAATAGTGGATACACAGATATTCATTGTATCATTATTCTCTATACCTTACACATTTTTATAAATATAGCATTCTTTTGAAAACATTTACTTTAATTTTAAGTTCTTTTTAATGTAAAAAAAACTTTCCTTTTAATCTAAAGGATATTTTCAATGCCAGAACTTAAAAAGAATAGTCTATAACTCTCAGTACTATGTGAAGAATAATCTAAATAAAAGTAAGCAAGGCATTTAGCAATGAAGATTAAAATATGTGTTCTGTTGCTGTAAAAACAGTCAGACAACACAGAACAATGATTAGAATGTAGTTTGAGACAAAATACATTGAGAAGAAAGATGAAAGGGGAACATAATTTAAGGTTAAAGATGAGGCAACCACTTTTTAAATGACATCATGACATTGGATTAGGTCTTGAAACAACAATGACAAAAGGTCAAACCTGCCCGTGCCCTAAATCAGATGAGTGTTTTCACATTTGGGTGGAGAAAACCCAGGAAACTCTAACCATCAATCAGATGTGTTAATGACACTTCAGTGTTAAGTGTAGCTTTGATGAAAACACAGAGCATTTTAGAATATAGCACTCAATAAATGAAGAGGCTAGAGAATTCTGGGTATGATGCAAAACCAAAGTATGAAGGCAGAGGGTACTCAAAGGCAGAAATTTAGTGTGTCTACAAATTTTGAACAAATTTCATATCAGGAGAGGAAGGATGAGTCTACAGGTAGCTCTTCCCACAGGCACTTCTTTTGTACCTTAATGGAAATTAGCAGGAATAGCTGAGCTCTACTGAGCACTTACTGTGGTTTGGGGATGGTGTTAAATGCTTTACTGCATTTGGTTCATTTAACAATCACAGAATTCCTCTGCAATGGGATTATTATTTCCCTAGTTTTATAGGTGATGATCTGAGACTCAGTGAGGTGAAGGGCTTACATGAAGTCATGCCACTAACAAATGGAGAACTAAGGCACAGACTCAGGTGTGTCCATCAGACTCCAGAGCCAGTGCTCTCATCCACTGTGCATACTGCTTCAGTGTCAAGAAACACGAGGAGGAATAAAATTATAAGGGTGTCTTCCTGCTTAGGAGAGAAATGGGGAGCACATACAACAGTGACATAAGTAACATAATATTGGCCTACCTTAGTCAACTGCCAGAGAGTTCAACTGGTATAAGCTTAATTTTTTAAGCGATTCCATGGCCCATCCCCGCCTTTTGCTCTTGGTCTATTTCATTTGCTCCTATCTGTACAATGGTGCTTCAAACAAGCTTAATGGGGAGGAAAGAGGTAAGCTGTGTGGAACCTGAAATGTATCAACTTGTAGCATTTTTGCTGACTGCACAAGGGAGGACTGAAGGGGAGGTAGGAAATGTTAGATCTAAGGTGGCTGAGGGAAGAAATTTGGATTTCTGAGGCAAGTACTTAACTTATGCATCTGTGTGAAGAAATTTGGACATCAACTTTTCTATTTTGAAGGTGGGCACAAACCCAACTTTATCTATTTGTTTGGGAAGTGTAAAGCCATTTTCCAAATAGTAAATGCACCCCAGAAGAGGAGTTCTCCTCCCCAAAAGACAAAATGCTTGCCCCTGGTGTAATTTAACAGAAGTTTTACTCATTGACAGAAATAGCAACATGTTTCCTGCAGATCAAATTTGCAATTTATCTCAGAACATAGCTTGTATTTTGTATGTGCATATTCATAAAATAAAAATAACTTGATTTGCTGGCACTGTAGGCCTAGAAGCAGAGGGGTTTGTGGGAGAAATATTTCTAGGTTTTCAAGAAAAAAAAGCAGGACCAGAGAAAGCAGGAGTGGAGTGAGAAGGCAGGTCAAGCCTCTGCAAAGAGCAGGCACCTTCAGGTGTTAACAGTGCAGGTGTACTGGGGAAAGAATGTAGCTTCTCTACTCAGGATCTGGTTGCCTGACCCAGATGGTGGGGACTCCCATGTCTGCCAGAGCAGAGCTGAAGAGGTTTTCTCACTGCAAGCTGGCTGGGCCTCCAGCCAGGGAGGCAGAAGTGAAACTAGAAGCTGGAGAAGACATGCTGATCCTTTCTAGCAGAGGTGCCCTTCAGAACAGGGTTCCTGTGTACTTTCGTGGCAATAGCTTGTCGAAAACAGAGAGATTTGGGATATTCTTTGTCTCTCTACTTTCTGCTTTTCTCTGTATTTATTTATTTTTATTTATTTACTTCTTTCTTTGTTTGTTTTCACAGACACAGGAGGCTCCGTTGTGCTTATTTCCCAATCCATTCTCTGCAAGGCTCTGAGGCAGCAGTGGCCACGATCTTCTTCCACAGCCACAGCTGCTGGATTTAAACAAGGGCTGCTTCACCATCTTCCTGGCTTCTCTTAGGACCCCCATACCTCGACAGTGATCCCCACACAATACTCCACTCAATTATCCCATTTGGATGTTTAATCTGCTTCCTGCCAGGACGCTAACCTAGAAAGCAAATTAGTTCTAGCTAGTAAGTGAGTTCCAGAAAGGCAATTTGAAGAGGAGGAAAGAGAATACTAAGTAGGTGGTGAAGGGAAAGATCCAGGGCCACATGCTGACTGTGGTCCTTGGCTGTCCTCTTGGGAACCAGCACAGCCACGGAAGCCATCTGGTCAGGTTACACTGTTGCAGAAATTAAGAAAATGACACTGGGTATCGTTGGGAGCTTTGAGAGAGGAGACAGTTTGAGATTATAGAATAAACACAGGCTTGCAGGTCACACAGACATTGGTCTGTTAATACTGTTCTAGCCCAGAGACAGTTACTTACCTCTGAGTCTCAGTTTTGTCATCTATTCTAAAACATAATAGTACCCACATCCTAGGAATTTTGTGTGATAGTTAATTATTAAAATAACAAATATACATCTAGGACATGTTCCTGGTCTCCGTTTTCAAGCAATGGGACAGTGATGAGAAGCCAAGGCCTGGGAAAGTGGATGCTTCTGGTGAGGGAGGTGGTGATGGTGCTGGACTGTCACTTTGCTAAAAAAAAAAAAAAGGCCGTGGTACCCAATGGAAGGTACATGGCATCAGATCTGGATTCAAGGTTGAGATCATCTACAAGATATTTCTCTTCTCTGAGCCCCAGTGTTCTGTTAGGAAAGGGAAGCATTTGGGCCAGATCAGCTCTTCTTAAGGTATGGTCACAATCTAGAATTGGGAGAGACTCTGGGGAATAAGTAGAAGAAGATGTGCCACTAGGTTTCTGAAAGCAAAATATACAAGTCCATAGAAATGAAAATAGTACATTAAATTACTCTGAGTACAAATAATGTGTTGGCAGGCCATAGCTAAATACATTCATAGATTTATTAATTTTTTTGACCAGGTGTGGTGGTTTAAAATTTTACATTATTTGACAACCTTTAAGAGTCAAGAGACATAATCAGAAAATTCATATTACCAGCTTCTTTTGAACAGCTGGTTATACTACTCCCCACCCCCATTACATCTGGGTTAATGATGGACAGGGCTGAATACCTTCTGCCACCTCAGAGAGAACCTGTACTCTCCACCTGGCTACAAACTTCACCTGAACCACTTCACTTGTAGATGTGACATGCCAGGCTCCTGGAGACACTTGAATGTCTCATACCTAAAAAATAAAGAAATGTAAGTCCCGATATTAAAGACCTTGCAATAGCTGAATATTTGCATTTTATTTTCATTAAAATATAAAATAAAAATAGAAAATAAGAGTGCATTGGTATAATACAACTGATCATTGATTTGAGGAAGAACTCAATGACACTATTTTGCTAGGAAAAATTTGATTGTGTCACCTCTTACATGATTGGTCACTTTTGCCAGGCAAATAGCCACAATCATTTTGAAAACTAGTAAATGAGGGAGAAAAAGTCAAAGATATATTCTTTCTTGTATGAACTCTACTTCCAGGTAACCAATAGTTGATGAGGAGAAATTTTCCTTTATAGAGGTATTTCAGCTAATAATTGCAGAAGAAATGATAAAATTAGAATACTGTTTTGTAACACCTGGTAAAATAATGATTTTGATAAGCATCAGTGGTCACTAACTCCACAAAATAAGGCAAAACCAGGTTATTATCATCTGCTAATGGGCATACCCAATTTTAAATAAGTATTTTTATTTAAAAAAGCTGAATCTAGTCAAATCTATACTTCTAAAAATCTTACCACCCACTCAAAAATACAAGGGACAGAGAAACTGGTTAAATAATAAGAGAGGAAGTGGAAAATCTATGCATAAAGAGAGGATTCCATTCAACTAATGGCAGTGTGTAGACCTTATTTAGAACATGATTCAAGCCAACTATAAGAATTAAAAATAAATTCATAAGGTAATCAGGAACATTCAAATATTGAGTTGAAGTTTGATGGCATTTGGGAATTCCTGTCACTTTTTGGTATAAGAATTACACTAGTACTTTTTATTATCAATAAAATTTATTTTTAGAATAGTTTTATATTCACAATAAAATAGAACAGAGAGTAAAGAGAGTTTCTATGTATCTCCTGTTCCTAAACACATACAATTTCCTCTGCTATGCACATCCCCTACCGTCATCGGCAGCCGTCCGTCTCGAGAGACGATGGTGTAGCTTCTTAAGAGTCTATCTGCACCGCCGAGAATGGCTGTGCAGTCCAACTCGGGAGTGACACGGTATCTGTCTCCTCCCATGTTGAATCGACATCTTGTGATGACGCTGGAGTGTCCTCTCCAGTGAAGCTGAAGCTACAGAGCCTGGGCAGGGTGATATGGAGGGTCTGCTGTTGCCCATGCAGCAGACCCCCCCTCTCTTCGCAGCTGAAGGGTCCAAGGGAAAGACGGAGTCAATACAGCTTGGCTTCAGGTGCGCCGCAGGAGTTGCCGGTGTTGACTACAACGTCAAACCGCCTTAGGGACTCCGGCTCCGGATTTTCTGTCGGGGTTTACTCCCTTAGCCTTTCCCCTGAAGAGGTATGCCGCAAGGCAGCGGAGGTTTTTTGGAGTCAGAGTTTTCCTTCTCTGACATCCCCTACCAGAGTGGTACATTTGTTACAGTCAGTATACCTACGCTGACACATTATTACCTAAAGTCCGTAATTTACACTAGGGTTTACTCTTGGTGTTCTACAGTCTATAAGTTGTGATAAATGTAAATGACATGTACCCATCTTTGTTGTATCATACAAAATTGTTTCACTGCCTTAGAAGTCCCTTGTGCTATTCCTATTCATGTCTCTCTCCCTTCTACAAACCTCTTTTTTTTTTTTTACTGTTTCTAAATAGTATTGCCTTTTCCAGAATATCATGTAGTAGAAATCATAAAATACGTAGCTGTAGCCTTTTGAGCATGGCTTTTTTCACTTAATAATGTAAATTTAAGGTTCCTCCATGTCTTTTCCTGACTTGATAGTTTATTCCATTGTCTGGACATACCACAGTGTATTTATCCTTTGACCTACAGAAGAACACGGTTGCTTCTAAGTTTTGACATTTATGAATAAAACTGCTACAATTTTCCATGTGCAGATTTTTGTGTAGAAATAAATATTCAAATCATTTGGGTAAATACCAAGGAACATGTTTTCTCAGATCTTATAGTAAGAGTAATTTTAGTTTTGTAAAAAACTGCCCAACAGTCTTCCACAGTGGCTGTACTATTTTACATTTCCACCAGCAATAATGAGAGTTCCTGATGCCTCACATCCTCACCAGCATTTGATGTTGTCAGTACATTGGATTTTAGCTATTCTGATCAATGTGTAGTGGTATCTTACTGTTGTTTTAACATGAATTTTCATGATAACATATGATGTGGAACATCTTTCTGTATGTTTATTTGCCATCTGTATATCTTCTTTAGTGAGGTGTCTGTTAAGGTCCATTTTAAAAATAAGATTGTTTTCTTATTGTTGAGTTTTAAGAGTTCTTTAAATATTTTGAATAACAGTCTTTTATCAGATGTGTCTTTTCCAAATATTTTCTCCCAGCCTGTGGCTTTTCTTCTCATTCTCTTTACACCATAATTCACGAAGAAAAAGTTTCTAGTTTTTATGAAGTTCATTTTATTAATTATTTCTTTCACAAATTGTGCATTTGGTCTTGATGTACTTCAAAAGTCATCACTATATCCAAGGTCACCAAGATTTTCTCCTATGTTATCTTTTAGGAGTTTTGTAGCTTTGCATTTTATATTTAGGTCTCTGATCCATTTTGAGTTAATTTGTGAAGGGTGTAAGTTCTTTGCCTAGAGTCATTGTTTTACATGTGGATGTTCAGTTGTTCCAGCACCATTTGTTGAAAATACTATCTTTGCTTTATTGTATTGCCTTTGCTTTTTTGTATGTTAGTCTATTTCTGGCCTCTGTAATCTGTGCTATTGAACTGTTTGTCTAGTTTTCACCAATACTACACTGTCTTGATTACTATACCTTTATTGCAAGTCCTGAAATATGTAGTGTCTCTCCTTTAACTTTGTTCTTCTCCTTCAATATTGAGTGGACTATTCTGTGATTTTTGCCTCTACATATAAATAAATTTTAGAATTTGTTTAATCCACAAAATTATTTGCTGGAATTTTGACAATGATTGCATTTAAATCTATAGATTAAATTGAGAAAAACTAATATCCTACCAGTATTGAATCTTTCTGTCCATGACTATAAAATAACTCTCCATTCACTTAGTTCTTATTTGATATCTTTCATCAGAGTTTGTAAATTTCCTCACATAGATTTTGTACATATTCTGTTAACTTATATCTATTTTTGATGGTGTTAATGTAAATTATAACGTGTTTGTAAATTGAAATTTACTTGTTTGCCGCTGGTATATGAAAAAGGAATTGACTATTGTGTGTTAACCATTAACCTAGCAATAATCCCTTAGTTCCAGGAGTTTTTTGTCCATTTTATCAGATTTTCTAAAGAAACAATATTGTCTTCTGCAAAAAAAAGTTTGAAGTTTTTAAATGTATAGTTATATACATTTGTGCTATTATTATTTTGAACAAACTCATCTCTTAGAGCAATCAAAAATAGTAAAAACAAATGTTTTTATTATATCTTCACTTTTTCATTCTCTAATGTTCTCTCTTTTGATACGCAGATAGAAGTTTCCAACACACATAATTATTTTTCTCTCTGCAGAGCCCTCTTTTTCTTTTCTTTTTTAATTATTTATTTATTGTTTTTCCATTACAGTTGTCCCACTTTCCTCCCTCATTGCTCCCGCCATTCTTCCCACCCCTTCTCCCACAGTCATTTGCTACCCCATTGTTCATGTCCATGGGTCATTTATAATAGCTTCTTGACTTACCCCTGTCTCTCCTTCCCCCTTCACCCCTGGCCACTGTTAATCTGCTCCTTGTTTACATGCCTCTGGTTCATTTTTCTCATTTGTTTGTGTTGTTCATTAGTTTCCTGTATTAGGTGATATCATATGGTATTTGTCTTTCATTGCCTGGCTTATTTCGCTAAGCATAAATCTCTCTAGTTCCATCCATGTTGTCGAAAATGGTAGAAGTTTCTTCTTTCTTTCTGCTACATAGTACTTCATTGTGTGAATGTACCGCAGTTTTTTGATCCACTCATCTACAGATGGGCACTTAGACTGTTTCCAGCACTTGGCTATTGTGAATCGTGCTGCTATGAACATAGGGGTGCATAGGTTCTTCTGAATTGGTGTTTCAGGATTCTTTGGGTATAATCCTAGCAATGGAATTATTAGACCAAAAGGCAGTAACATTTTTAGTTTATTGAGGGAATTCCATACTGTTTTCTATAATGGCTGCACCAGTCTGCATTCCCACCAACAATGCACTAGGGTTCCCATTTCTCCACATTCTCACCAGCACTTGTTGTTTGTTGACTTGTTTATGATGGCCATTCTGAAAGTTTCTATTTGCATCTCTCTGATGGTTAGTGATGTTGAACATTCTTTTATATGCCTATGGACCCTCTGTATGTCCTCTTTGGAGAAGTGTTTGTTCAGGTCTTTTGCCCATTTTTTAATTGGTTGTCCTCTCAGGATTGCTTTCACTGTGTCACATAGGTTTTGGGCTGTTGTGTGTTCATTATCATTTGTTTCCAGAAACTTTTTGATTTCTTCCTTGATGTCATTGTTAACCCATTTATTATTTAATAGCATATTATTCATTCTCCATGAGTTTGAATGTCTTTGAATTTTTTCCTTGAGGTTGATTTTTAATTTTAAGCCATTGTGATCTGAGAAGATGCTTGATATAATTTCAATTTCCTTGAATTTGTTGAGGCTTGTTTTGTGTCCTACCATGAGTCTATCTTTGAAAATATTCCATGTGCACTTGAAAACAATGTATATTTTGCTTCTTTGGGGTGCAAAGTTTTATGTATGTTTCAGTTAAGTCCATTTGATCTAGAGTGTTGTTCAATGTCTTCATATCCTTGGTGTTTCTTTGCTTCAAAATCTGTCCAATGTTGACAATAGGGTGTTGAAGTCCCTTACTATGAGTGTGTTGCTATTCATATCCTTCTTGTAGTCCCTGGCGAACCTTTTAACATTTCTTTTTTTTATTATAAAATTACAGTTGACACACAATATTATATTAGTTTCAGGTTAATAAATAGTAATTAAACATTTATATAACTTACAACGTTATCACCTTGATAAATTTAGTATCCATCTTACACCCTACATAGCTCTTAAAATATTATTGATTATATTCCCTATGCTGTACTTTACATTTTTGTGACTGTTTTTATAACTGGCAATATGCACATCTTAATTCCTTCCTGTTTTTCACCCCTTCACCTCAACCCCATTCCCATCTGGCAATTATCAAAATATTCTCCGTATGAACTTGTTTATTTCCTTTTTTAGACTCCACATATGAATAAAATTATATGGAATTTGTCTTTCTGTGAGTTATTTCACTTAACATAATACCCTTTAAGTCCATCCATGTGGTCATAAATGACAAGATTTCATTTTTTATGGCTAATATTTTATTATATATGTACATTTGTCTATCAATGTCCTCTTAGATTGCTTTCATATCTTGCTATTGCACATAACACTGCAATAAACACAAGGGTGTATCTGTCTTTTTAGATTAGTATTTTGGGATTCCTCAGATAAGTACCAAACAGTGGAATTGCTGGATCATATGTTAGTTCTGTTTCTTTTTTTTTTTTTTTTTACAAAACTCTATAATGTTTCTCATAGTGGCTGCACATCATCCCAACAGTGCAAGAGGGTTCCCTTTTCTGCACATTCTCACCAAAATTTGTTGTTTGGCTTATTGATAATATCTATTCTGGTGAATGTGAGCTCATTGTAGTTTTAATTTGTTTTTGCCTGATAATTAGTGATGTTGAAAAATATTTTATTGGGGGAAAAGGGGATAACTGTAATTGAAAAACCAAAATAAAAAAAGAAAAAATATTTTAATATATCCATTGGCCATATTCTCTTTGGAGAAATATCTATCTTTTCAGGTCCTCTTCTCGTTTTTTACCAACTGTTTGATTTTTTTGGAGTTAAATTATTTGATGTATCAATAGGGAATATATTCTTCCATTCAGTAGATTGTCTTTTCATTATGTTGATGGTTTTCTACAAAAACTCTTTAGTTTGAAATGGTCCCAGTTGTTTTTTTCTTCTGTTGTTCTTGCCCACAGAGACATATCAATATATCTATATTTATATCTATATATCTATCTACACACATATGATATATATGTTACTAACGGTGATATGAAAAAGCTTAAATTTTGTTACACTTATGTTGGGTACATAAATATTTACAAATATTCTTTTGTTGGACTTATCCATTTATCATTATGTAATGTCTTTCTTTTCTATTATTATACTCTTTATCAGGGTGTATTTTATCTAAGTATTGCTGCCCAGCTTTTTGTTTGTTTCTATTTTTATGACTATCTTTTTCCATCTCTGTATTTCAGTCTCTGTGTGTCTTTCAATACGAAGTGGGTCTCCTTTAGGCAGGACATGTATGGGTCTTGTTTTCTGATCCATTCAGCCTCCCTATATTTTTGTTTGTTTGCTTGTTTTTATATTTCCTTGAAATTTTACATTTTATTGAATTTATTAGAGTGAAGTTATTGTTCATAAAATTATATAGACTTCAAGTACACAATTCCATAATACATCATCTGTGTAGTGCTTTGTATATTTACCACCCAAAGTCAAATCTCATATTGTCACTAATATTTGACCCTCTTTACCCTTTACTACCCTTTCCTCACCCCTTTCTTCAGGTAACACTGTACTGTTGTCTGTGTCTATGAGTTTGTTTCTTTTTTTCTGTCCTGTTTGTTCATTTGTTGCTTTCAGTTTTATATTCTACCTATGAGCGAAATCATATGGTTCTTAACTTATACTGTCAGACACATTTCACTTAGCATGGTATTTTCAAGATTCATCCATGTTCTCTTAAATGGCAATATTTTATCTTTTCTTATGGATGAGTAGTATTCCATTGTATATATGTACCACATCTTTTTTTTATTATTGTTTATGCTATTACAGTTGTCCAAATTTTTCCCCCTTTTCCCCCTTTCCCACAGTCAATCCCCACATTCTTGTCCATGACCATGGGTGCTACATATGTTATTTGTCTACTCACTCTACCTTCTTTCAACTGGTCTGAACTTCCTCACTCCTGATCTTTTTTTTTATTAACTTATTTATGTTTTGGGGGGGGACCCCTGCTCCATAAAAATTTCTCCCTCTCAGACTTAAGACCCTTTTAAATCTTATAAAGGACAATGGGCGAAGGTCTCATGCTACTCTAGCTGCTTCAAGCTGAACATAGTTGTCGTCCTACCTACCGCTGAGTCCAGAAATCCCGACTAAGAGTGGGTGTGTGGAGGGGAGGGTAGCTTTCCCATGAAAGGAAGGATCTTGCAGACTCCAGGTCAGTTGGCTGTCCCTGGAAAACAGCATGCTTTGTTTAACAGGCTGGTATCCTTGTTGTATACTGAGGGCAACAGATTTGGCAACAGGGTTAAAAGACATCATTCAATCCATAACCACTAGATGACAAAAGGCAGGTATTAATTTTTCTATGACCCACATTAGGGGGAAAAAATGGCTTCTTTGGAGGAAGATGTGCAAGCACATGACACCTGTCCAAAGGCCTTTTTCCCACTATACTTAGTTTGGACTGAGGAGAATATTTTAGGTTTCCTCCCACTCAGACCTATTGGCCCTTTCTGTCCAAGCTGTTAGGATAAAAAAGAGAAATTAGTTTTAAACTAAAGCCTAAGACCACCCCATACTTCACCAACCCAACCACTTAGTTCAGCCAAACTGTTGAGTCTCAGGAGACAGTGATGCAGACAGGATTAAGTGAGGCCTGTACATACATACAATCACTCAGGTAATGAGGTCATAAGCTTATTCCCTATGGAAACAGGACACACATGTTAACTTACACAACATAACCAGTATCCAGATCTGTAAAACTGTCTTGTTGGGAAGACATCCAGTTGCAAGGCATTTGACATTCTTCTTGCCTGTAAACTAAGCATCTTTGATGATGTCACAGACCTAGTTTAACTTTCAAATGAAAAAAAAAGAGTTAAGTGAAAATAAACTTTAAAGTCAGTTAGATGCACTAGTTTATAGTCTACCACTGAGCATTGTGATTTTCCTGGAATTGTGATTTTTCTCAACATTACCCTCCTTGTCTTTAAAGGGACTGCATTAAGTACATTTTTAATTTTTCCTGTTCATTTGCATAAACACAACAAGAGCAAATGATCATATATTATCTTTAAGTCTGCTTTGCTGGAACTTACACAAGGAAATTTTAGGGTGACTTTCAGTGTGCCCTTCAGGGCACAGAAGCTAAGCCACATACCTGCCATTCAGCCTTGCTTGTAAACACCTGTCTTTTCCAAGTCCTTCAGTTTTTCAATTGTGCCTTATGTTCCTTCTAGCCATCTTTCAGAAAAGCAACCTTTGTTCTTTCACTGGAAAGATTGCCATGAACTGCGCAACCAGCCAAGGTACCAGGCACTTTTTCTCATGGCCTTTTATTACCTTCAAAAGACAATCCCAGTTCCTCAGGGCCTTTCGGTAACAACCAGAGCCCAAACATGTCTTCTTTAGGCATGACACTCTAGTCAAAGTATTGATTAACAAAACCTCTATCAACAACTGGTCTTATGAGTTTTATGCAAAGAACCTTATGTCATTATTTACTTCTTCAGAATGCCAAATTCTGGTGGGATCAGGTAGGGAGAAAAATATACAGTGTGAAGGAAAATTCTTGTCCTTCTAATATCATTAAAATTTCATTTCTATACTTCACATTTGCTTTTGTTCACTTTCATACAGGTGAGGGTTTTTGGGGGGAGATGGGTGTATTTGCTGGCTCATTTCTTTATTTATTCTGATTTAATTATTTTCCCACTAAAAACTTTTATTTGTTTGTTTTTCTTTTACAGTTTTCCCACTTTTTTCGCCTTGGTCATCCCCACCCTGGCCACCCCTTTTCCCACAGTCAAACCTCACCCTGTTGTCCATGTCCAGGGGTCATTTATACATATTTTTGACTAGACCCTTCTCTTTCTTACCCCCCTTCTCTCCCTCCCACCTTCCCCTTTGTTCCATTTAGTCTACTCCTTGTTTACATGCCACTGGTTTAATTTTGCTATTTTGTTTGTGTTGTTCATTAGTTTACATAAAAGGTGATATCATAGGGTATTTTTCATTGCCTGGCTTATTTCGCTAAGTGTAATTCTCTCTAGTTCCATCTATGTTGTTGCAAATGGTAGAGGTTCCTTCTTTCTTTCTGCTACATAGTACTCCATTGTGTAAATGTACCACAGTTTTTTGATCCACTCATCTACAGATGGGCACTAAGGCTGTTTCCAACACTTGGCTATTGTAAATAGTGCTGTTATGAACATAGGGTTGCGTAGGTTCTTTTGAATTTGGTGTATCTGGATTCTTTAGATATAATCCTAGCAATGGAATTGCTGGTTCAAAAGGCAGTTCCATTTTTAGTTTTCTGAGGTAATTCCATACTGTTTTCCATAGTGACTGCACCAGTCTGCATTCCCACCAATAGTCCACTAGAATTCCCTTTTCTCAGCATCTTCGCCAGCACATTTTGTTTGTTGACTTGTTGATGATGGCCATTCTGACTGTTGTGAGGTGTTATCTCATTCTAGTTTTTATTTGCATCTCTCTTATGGCTAGTGATGTTGAGCATTCTTTCATATGCCTATAGACCCTGTGTATGTCCTCTTTGGAGAAGTGCCTGTTCAGGTCCTTTGCCCATTTTTTAATTGAATTGTCTGTCTTCTTGATTTTGAGTTATATAAGTCCTTTATATATTTTGAATATCAATCCCTTGTGTGAATATCATTGGCACCATTTCTCAATGGTTGGTTCTCTTTTTATCTTGGCGATGTTTTCTTCTGATGAGCAGAAACTCTTTGGTTTGATGAAGTCCTATTTTCTTATTCTCTCTTTTATTTTCCTTGCCTTAGGAGATATATCGGTGAAAATGCTGCTACGTGGGATATCTGAAATTTTCCTGCCTATGTTTTCCTCTAGGACTTTATGGTGTCACAACTTACATTTAAGTCTTTGATCCATCTTTAGTTTATTCTGGTGTATGGTGTAAGTTAATGGTCTTGTTGCATTTTTCTACATGTCCCTGTCCAGTTCTCCCAACACCATTTCTTGAAGCAGCTCTTTTATTTTACTTTATATTCCTTCCCCCTTTGACAAATATTATTTGACCATAGAGACCTGGGTTTATTTCTGGGCTCTCTATTCTGTGTCAGTTCTTATGCCAGTAGCAGAGTGTTTTGATTACCATGGCCTTGTAGTATAGGTGGATATCAGGTATTGTGATTCCTCCTACTGTGTTCTTCTTCCTCAAGATTGCTGTGGGTATTCGGGCACTTTTTTGCTTTCTTATAAATTTTCAAAGTATTTGTTCTAGGTTTGTGAATTGTCATTGGTATTTTAATAGAGATTGCATCGAAATGATAAATTGATTTGGGTAGTATGGACATTTTAATGATGTTGATTCTTCCCATCCATGAACATGGTATATGCTTCCATTTATTTGTATCTTTCTTAATTTCTTTCTTTAGTGTTATGTAGTTTTCTGAATACAGGTCTTTTATCTCCTTGGTTAAGTTTATTCCTAGGTACTTTATTTTTCTTGTTGCTATAGTAAGTGGGATTTTTTTCTAGTTTCTATCTCTGATATTTTATTTTTGGTGTACAGAAATGTCTTCAATTTCTGAATATTAACTTTTTACCCTGCTATTTTGTCAGATTCACTTATTAGGTAGAGTAGTTTTTTCTGGAGTCTATAGGGTTTTCTATATATACTACCATGTCATCTGCAAATAATTACAATTTTACTTCCTCTTTTCCAATTTGGATGCCTTTTTTATATCTTTCTTGTCTGATTGTTGTGACTAGAACTTTCAAAACCATGTTGAATGAGAGTGGATAGAGTGGACACCATTGTCTTGTTCCTTATCTTAGGGGAAATGCTTTCAATTTTTGCCTGTTGAGTATGTTATTGGCTTCAAGTTTCTCACATATGGTCTTTATTATGTTGAGGTATGCTCCCTCCATTCCTATTTTGCTGAGTGTTTTCATCATAAATGGGTATTGTACTTTATCAAATGCTTTTTCTGCTTCTAGTGATATGATCATATGGTTTTTGTGTTTCAATTTGTTTATGTGGTGTACTGCATTTATTGATTTGCAAATATTAAACCATTCTTGCATCCCTGGGATGAATCCCACTTGATCGTGGTGTATGATCTTTCTAATGTGTTGCTTGATCTGGGTTTCCAATATTTTGTTGAGGATTTTAGCATATGTGCATTAGCGATATTGGCCTATAGTTTTCTTTCTTTGTTGTCTTGATCTGGTTTTGGAATTAGAGTAATACTGGCTTCATAGAAAGAGTTTGGAAGTCTTCCCTCTTCCTTGTTTCTTGGAGTAATTTTAGAAGTATAGGAGTTAGTTCTTTCCTAAACGTTTTGTAAAACTTGCTTGTGAAGCCATCTGGTCCAGGTTTTTTGTGTACTGGGAGTTTTTTTACTATTGCTTCAATTTCACTAATAGTTAATGGTCTGTTCAGGCTTTCTGTTTCTTCTTGATTCAGTTTTGAAAGATTATATGTTTCCAGAAATTTGTCCATTTCATCTAGGTTGTCAAATTACTTGAGAAAGAGTTGTTCATAGTAATTTCTTATAGTCCTTTGTATTTCTGTGGTATCAGTTGTGATTTCCCCTCTTTCAATTCTGATTTTATTTATTTGGGTCCTCTCTCTTTTCTTCTTGGTTAGCCTAGATAAAGACTTGTCAATTCTGTTTATCTTTTCAAAGAACCAGCTCCTGGGTTTTTTTGTTTATTTTTTTGTTTTTTTCATCTTTTGAATTGTTTGTTTAGTCTCTCTCATTTAATTCTGCTTCGATCTTGATGATTTCCTTCCTTCCACTTGTTCTAAACTTAGTTTGTTGTAGTTCTTCTAGTCTTGTAGCTGTAGGGTTAGATATTTTATCTAGGATTCTTCTATGCCTTTTAGGTAGGCCTGTATTGCTATGATCTTTCCTCTCAGGACTCTTGTCACTGTATCCCATAGGTTTTGGGTTGTTGTGTGTTCATTATCATTTGTTTCCAGAAACTTTTTGATTTCTTCCTTGATGTTATTTTTAAACCATTTATTGTGTAATAGCATGTTATTCATTCTCCATGGGTTTGAATGTTTTTGAGTGTTTTCCTTGAGGTTGATTTCCAGTTTCAGGCATTGTGATCTGAGAAGATGCTTGACATAATTTCAATTTTCTTGAAATTGTTGAAGCATGTTTTGTATCCTACCATGTAGTCTATATTTGAGAATGTTCCATGTGCACTTGAAAAGAATGTATATTTTGCTTCTTTGGGGTGCAAAGTTTTATATATGTATCAGTTAAGTTCATTTGATCTAGAGTGTTGTTCAATGCCTCAATATCCTTGGTGTTTCTTTCCTTTAAAGATCTGTCCATTGTTGACAATCGGGTGTTAAAATCCACTACTATGAGTGTGTTACTGTTTGTATTCTTCCTCAAGTCTTTTAAAATTTTTCTTACATATTGGGTGCTCCTATATTGAGCGCATATATGTTTACAAGGGTTATATCATCTTGATGGATTTTTCCCCTAAGTATTATGAAATGTGCTTCTTTGTCTCTTTTTATGGCTTTGCTGTGAAATCTGTTTTGTCTGATGTAAGTATTGCTACCTCAGGGTTTTTTTTCATGTGAATTTGCTTGAAATACTTTTTCCCATCCCTTCACTTTCAATTTGTGTAGATCTTTTGTTCTGAGGTAGGTCTCATGCAAACGGTATATATGTGGGTCATGCTTTCTAATGCATTCAGCTACCCTGTGTCTTTTGATTGGTGCATTTACATTTAAGGTTATTATTGATAAGTACTTATTCATTGTCATTTTCCCCTTTGTACTTGTGTTCATCTCTGTCTTCCTCTATTTCTTCATCTTCTTAATGCAGACCCTTCAGCATCTCTTGCAATGCTAGTTTGGTGGAGATGTATTCTTTCAGCCTATTTTGTCTTGGAAACTCTTTATTACACCTTCAATTTTGAATGAGAGCCTTGCTGGGTGGAGTATTCTTGGTTGTAGGCCTTTGTTTTTCATTGTTTGGAATATTTTTTGCCATTTCCTTCTGGCCTGTAGTTTTTGTGTTGAGAAATCTGATGACAGCCTTACTGGAGCTCCCTTTTATGTTATTAGCTGTTTCTTTCTTGCTGCTTTTAGGATTCTCTCTTTGTCTCTTAATGTTGCCATTTTAATTATGATGTGTCTTGGAGCGAATCTGTTTGGGTTCATCTTCATTGGATCTTCCGTATTTCCTGGACTTGCGTGACATTTTCTCTCATCAAGTCAGGGAAGTTTTCTGTCATTACTTTTTCAAACAGGTTTTTTTTTCTTTTTTTTTTATTAGTGATTATGCTGTTACAGTTGTCCCAACTTCCTTCCCCCATGCTCCCCCCTTCCTCCAACTGTCTCCCCCCTTATTCCATGCCCATTGGTCCTGCACATAGTTCTTTTCAACATTTTCCTGTCCACTCCTCTCCCTCCCACTATGCTTCCCAATTCCTGCACCATCTCCCTCCCTCTTCCCCCACTCCCTCTCTGCTGACCTCCCCCAATATGCTCCCCTTACCTATAATTCTTTTCCCTTCTCATTGCCTACTTAGTTTGCCCTTGCCTCAGTTCCCTAGCTTCTGCAGTTGGTTGTTGTAATACAGTTTTCATTTTAATGTTTCTTGTCCTGATCCTTCTTCTTCTAAAGAAGTCCCTTTAACATCTCATATAACAGTGGTTTGGACCTAACAAACTCCTTCAGTCTTACTTTGTCCTGGAAACACTTTCTCTGCCCTTCTATCCTGAATGAGAGCTTCACTGGACAGAATATTCGTGGGTGTAGGTTTTGGATTTTCATTCCTTTGAATATTTCTTGCCAGTCCCTTCTTGCCTGTAAAGTCTCCTTTGAGAAATCCACTGATAGTCTAATTAGGACCCCTTTGCACATGTTTCTTCTCTTCTCTCTTGCTGCATTTAAGATTCTCTATGTTTAATTTTTGACAATTTGATGATAATGTTTCTTCGTGTGGTCCTCCCTGGTTCCAGCCTATCCAGAACTCTCTGTGCTTCTTGAACCTGTAAGTTCACCTCCTTCCCCAAGTTTGGGAAGTTCTGCTTCATTATTTTTTCACATAATTTTTCAAATTCTAATTCTTCTTCTTCACCCTCTGGCAATCCAATAACCTGAATGTTCGTTTTCTTATAGCTGTCCCAGAGGTTTCTGAGCCTCTCATCATATTCCTCACTCTTCTTTTCCTCTTTCTGCACTGGTTGACTGTTTATTCCCTCCCTATGTTTCAATTTGTAGATTTGATCCATGACTTTCTCTTCCTCACCACTTGTCTCATATGTATTTTTGTTCATTTCAGCAGGGTTATCCTTCATTCCTTCCCTGTCTTGATTCAGCCCCGCTGTTAGATCTGTAAGCTGTCTTATGACTATGGTTCTAAACTGAGCTTCCGAAAGATTCACTATTTGTTCCTCAGTCAAGGCTTTTATTTGTTTTTTTGTTAGCTGTGTGATTGGTATTTCAATCATTAATTCTGCCATTCTGACCGTTTTGTTTATCTTTCCCTCTTGGACAGGGCGCTGTCACACCTCTTACGCTGTATTGGGTAGAGTCCCATGTGTTCGTCACAACCTGGCGACCTTCCTCACCACCCTGTGGCGCTTTGCGTGGGGGTGGAGGGTCCAAGATGGATTCCCATTGCTTCTCTCCATTGGGGAACAGGGCCGCCTCCCAATGGAGTCTGCCCTCTCTGGCATTGGAATTGTGAGCCGAAGGATTCTGTCTGCAGCCAGGGCTGGCACCCAGGCACCTCTCTCCTCCCCCCAAACACAGGCATCTGTTCACCAGGTCCTGCTGTTCAGAGCTGTGGCTGCCATCTCCAGCACAGTTTGATCTCTCTCAGCTGCAGGCTCGCACTTCCTACCCCTCTGCATGAGTACCACTTGTTTATGACTTCATACGTTGGACTTGCATGTAGCTTTATTTTCAGGAACTGTTTATTATTTTTAGTTTCACATTAGCTGCAATCTTTCTTAGTTGTAGAGGGAGACAGAGCATGTCGGTCTATGCCTCCATCTTGGCCAGAAGTCTTCAAACAGGTTTTCTATTCCTCGCTTCTCTTCTTCTCCTTCTGGTATTCCTATGATACAGATATTATTACATTTCATGTTGTCCTGTAGCTCTCTTAAAACCTCTTCATGTTTTTTCAGTCTTTTTTCATTTTGTTGTATTGTCTGGGAATTTTTTTTTTTTTTATGTTGTCCTCCAGTTCACTGATCCAACTTTCTGCTTCAGCTAGCCTGAGTTTAATTCCTTCTACTGTGTTCTTCAATTCAGAAATCGTATTCTTCATTAAGCTCCTGGCTCTTATTGATAGTTACTATGTCCTTTTTTCATACTGGTGTAATTCTCAGTGAGTTCCTTGTAGTTTCCCTGGAGTTTGTTGTAGCTTTCTTTGAGCTCGCTGAGCTCATTGAGCTTCCCTATAATCCATATCTTGAGTTCCATGTCTGATAATTTGCTTTCCTCTATTTCAGTTAGTACTCTTTCTGGGGATTCCTCCTTTCCTTTCAATTGGAGTTTGTTTCTCTGTCTCCCCATTTTTGTGAATCTTCTTGTTTGTTGCTGCTTTTTAGATTGATCTGCACTTCCTGGATTATGTACTAGTCTGGGTCTAGGCAGCCTGTTGGAGACTACCAGAGATCTACTGCCTTTGTCTGTTGATTCTTCCAATTCATAAACATGGAATATCTTTCATTTATTAGACTAGGAAAAAAACAAGGATGTCTACTCTCACCACTTTTATTTAACATATTACTTGAAAGTCCTAGCCAGAGCAATTAGGTAAAAGAAAGAAATAAAAGTCACCCAAATTGGGAAAGAAGTAAAATTATCACTTTTTGCAGATGACATGATTCTTTATATAGAAAACCCTAAAAAACTCTACCAAAAAAACTATTAGAAAGAATAAACAAGTAAAGTTGCAGGATATAAAATCAATATACAAAAATGTATTGCATTCCTATATACTAACAATTAAATTCCAAAAAAAGAAATTAGAAAAAAACAATTATTTTGCAATTACAACAAAAAGAACAAAATATCTAGGAATAAACTTAACAAAAAATGTAAAAGACCTATACCCTGAAAAATACAAGACATTATTAAAAGAAATTGAAGAACACCTTAAGTCTTTTGATTATAGCAGTTAATCCATTTTTCTTAAAGTAATTATTAACAGATATGTAATTATTGCAATTTTATTATTTATATTCTTATCTTTTTTCTTATTTTTCTTCTTAAAGAAGTCCCTTTAACATCTCTTGTAATACTGGTTTATTGTCTAGAAAGCTCTTTATCTGTCTTTTGATTCTAAATGATGGCCATACTGTGTAGATTAATCTTAGTTGTAGGTCCTTGCTTTTCATTACATTAAGTATTATGTGCCAATTCCTTTTGGCCTACAGAGATTCTGTTGAAATATCAGCTAACAGTTTTATGGAAGCTCCCTTGTAGGTAACTGTATCAGCACAGGAGTTCAACTCCAACTAAGTGTACTTTAGATTTGCAGAGACTGAAAAATGAGAGCGGAATGTTGGAGGGAGAATCATACCAGTTTAATCTTGCTCCTGCAGAGGAGGATGGGAACAACAGGACCTGCCTTACAATTATGGCAGCAGGCAAGAACAGGAGAGTCACAGGGTCCAAGAGATCACCTGCCTTCACTCTTGTCCTACAGTAGCTGGCAAAGACTTAGGGAGCCAATATCATCCGCCTTTAGTCTTGTCCTACAGCAGCCAGCAAGGACTTAGGGAGCCAAGTTCATCCACAACCCTTGAACAGCAGGAGCCTGTATATATACATGAAGTTAACAAAGGTAGCACCCAGCCAGTCTGACCTGTGTGATGGCATAACACTTATGCATGAAAAAATTATCTTTAGATAAGTGTGACCAAAGCAAATAAAAATGCATGTGTGTGGAGGTGAGGATCCTGGCTATGGTCACCCTGACATGACACTCCACCCTTCCAGAATTTTCACCTCACAATCTACACAACAGTATTCTTCCACATGGGGTCTTGTGTGAGAAAACTGGAGCACTGTATTCAAATTCCACAGGAGAAATACAGCCTGTAACAACAGAAGAAAATACTAACTACAATGCATAATTGAAACTTTACACTATCCAGAGGCTTGGGAGTCCCACCAGGCCCCCAGTGGGTCAGCATCAGCCCAATCGCGCAGCCACTGCCATGCAGAGTCACTTCCAGATTGTATTCTCCATTGTAAGCCAGTGGCAGTGTTGCTTGGCATCACTGTGCAAGCCAGCATGCCGAGGCATTTACCACATCAGCAAAGGTGCTGCCTAGTCCACAAATACATTTCTATAGGCCAACGTTAAGGGCAATAAAAAACATGTTCAGTGGTACTAACAAGGGTAAGTCCTGCCTAAGCAGTAGAATACATGCTAAAGAGGAATCTTGAAATAACACAGTAGCAGATTCAGGGATCCTCCCTAATTTTGTATACTACACCTTCACTCCCTTCCCCAGGGGTGTCACTGTTGGATCAATATGTAAAGCTATCAGAGGGGGCTACATTGGCCATAATAAGAGAACAAAACTACCACACAGAATGCTTGTGGTCTCTGCACTTTTCAGGTATACCACCATGTCCATGTGGTTATTACCTAAGGTATACACATCAAGTTGGCTTGAATAACTTGGCCCCATGGGGTCACTAATACTAACCATCATTGATCCATGTGACAAAATTCCCAAGGCCAGTGCCATTACATTGTGTCACCTGGATTCAAGGCTGTCAATGCAGGCAAGAGAATGTGTTTCTGTCTTCCAAAACCAGGCTTCAACATATCACCTCTGGTGTGCACTTGCAGCTGCATGGGGGCCATGGCCAGCCAGAGCAAAGAGTCAATAGGGAAGAGTGCTCCTTTCCTTGGTTGCCATTGAGGAAGCATAACATAGTCCATAATCATGAGGCTCACCCCTTCATAGAGTTTGTCTTCTCTATAAGTCCCATTTTTAACAGACTGTTATACCTTTCGATGATGCCAGCCCCCTGTGGCTTATATGGGACATGAAACTTCCATTGGATGCCCAGATCCTCTCTCCATGCCTGTAATCCTTTCCCTCTAAAATGAGTTCCTTGGTCACTCTCTATAATTAGGAGGCAGTCATAGGTGGCAAATAGTTTTTCTGAGTGCATCCTGGTAGTCTGCTGATCAGTGTGCCTGATGGGGAATGCCACTACTATGAAGGTCAAGGGCAATCCCCATTGTTTCACTACTGTCCACATAGTTCACTGACCTATGTGAAGGAATCACCTATGGAGCAGTTGGTTATGTCTGAGTCCAGAGCTTTTTCTAGCCACCATACCCAAGCAAGTGTATCTGCCTCATCATTCCCAGATGAAGTCAATGGAGCATGTCCAGTAACATGATACAGGGTTTCCTATTCCTGCTGCCCTAATGTCCATAGGTCTTGCCACATAATTTGGCCCCTCAAGGGCCTATGAGCCACTGTCTATCCATATTCTAGCCATGTGGGCAACCAGAGAGTCAGACATTGCCATAGACCCCAAACACACTCTTCAGAGGTGATATGGGCATCCAACTCGAAGGATTGGATTGGATTCAAAACTCTCAAGGCCCCTACTGTATTCATGGCCTGTTTACCTGCAACAAAAGCTATCTCATCCTTGTGTTCCCTGCCCCACCTGACTCCTTACTGTACCAAATGGTAGAAAGGTTTCAGAATTTGTGCCAAATGCAAAATAGCACCCTCCAACAGCCTGACACACCCAAGAATCACTATAATTGCTTGACCATTGTGGGGGTTGGAAATGCCTATACTTTATCAACTACTGCCTCTGGCACTACCTTCATCTTACAAGACCAGAGAAACCCCAAGAACTTTACAGATAAACCAGGTCCTTGTATCTTGTTCATGTTTACTGCTGAAAATGTTTCAGCAAAGCAGGTGCAGCAGATTCTAAACCTGTAAGAAAGTCAAAGGTCAGGACATTACCAATATAATAACAAGTTTCCAGCTCTTGCAGCATCTGCTGTAACTCCATATACAACTGCCACCTACCAATCATCGATGGCAAATCTCCTGAGCTCAGCAGCTTAATACAAGCAGCTGCCATAATCCAACTCCAGGTGTTCATCTGGAATCTCGTTCGCATTTCAGAGTGCCAAGTGTGTGGTGACTAATGCAAGCTTACTCATTTCCTGGCCAGAGAGAAAAATGCCATCTACCCCTAAATCCCAAAACTTTAGCAACCAAGCCACTATGGACTCAGCCTCCCTTTGCCGAAATCCGCTCCTAAATTCATTTGAAGACGGGGCTGGGTTTGGCACGTGGCCGTTTGGGAATCCTCTGCGTTACTGCAGGTCCTGCCTGAAATAGGCCCTCCATAACATTCTCCTCCTTGGAGTTTACAACCTGGTTTTTGACCCCTTTACGGAACCAACTGTTCTGACCTGGGCCCTCTCAATGGCTTATTCCACCTCTTGTAACCTTTGTGCCTCCAAGCTGCTCTCAACTCCAGCCCCCAGCTCAAGTCCTCTCTCAAATCTTGGACCTGTGCCTCTCATATAAGTGAGTCTCTAACCGCTTTACACAAAACAGTGAGAAATAGCCAGCACACAGTGCCTGCTCCCTCCCTGGGACTTCCCTTCCTTAGAGAGCCCCCTATCTTCAGTAGAGCCTTCTCTATTGACTCAGAAATCACTTCTGCACCCACCCAATCTTGCATGGGTGCCCAATCCTCCAACAGAATCACCGCTATAAGCCACACATTGCAGTAGCCATCCTCTGCTCCATAGATTCAGCCTCGGCAAATCCTGTTCATGATGCCTATTGTATCAGCACAGTGGTTGGACTCCAGCTAAGTTAACTTTAGATTCACGGAGACTAAATAATGACAGTGGAGTGTTGAAGGGGGAATCATACCAGTTTATTCTCATTCCAGTGAGTGAGGACAGGAACAACAGGATCTGCCTTGCAATTCTTGTGGTGGCGAGCAAGGACAGGGGAGTCACAGGGTCCAAGGGATCATCTGCCTTCACTCTTGTCCTATGGCAGCTGACAAGGACTTAGGGGTCCAAGTTCATCCACATCCCTTGAACAGCAAGGGCCTGTATATACACATGAAGTTAACAAAGGTGGCACCCAGCCAGCCTGACCTGTGTGATGGCATAACACTTATGCACTAAGAAATTATCTTTAGATAAGTGTGACCAAAGCAAATGAAAATACATGTGTGTGGAGGCGAGGATCCTGGCTACGGTCGCCTTGACATGACAGTAACTAAATGCCTTTCTCTTGCTGCTTTTGAGGTTTTCTCTTTGTCTTTAACCTTTCCCATTTTAATTATGATATGTCCTGGTGTGGGCCTCTTTGGGTTCATCTTGTTTGAGTTTCTCTGTGTTTCCTGAACTTATATGTCTGTTTCTTTCGCCAGGGTAGAGAAGTTATCCATAATTTTTATGTTGAAATAGGTTTTCAGTTCCTTGCTTTCTTTCTATTCCTTCTGGGACTCCTACAGTGCAAATGCTGGTATTCTTGATGTTGGCCCAGAGGTTTCTTAAACTACCCTATTTTTAAAGGATTTTTGTTTTGTTTGGCTGTTCCAACTGTGTGTGTTCTACTATCTTGTCTTCCAGATTGCTGATTCAATCCTCCAATTCATCTAAATCGTTATTGAGTTCCTATTGTGTATTCTTCATTTCAGTTATTATATTCTTCATTTCTGACTGGTTCTTTTTCATGTTTTCTATCTACATTTTTATCTACTCTTCCCAGAGTTCATTGAGTATCCTCATAACCAGTGTTTTGAACTCTTCATCAAGTGGGTTGCTTGTTTTGATTTCTTTTGTTTCTTTTCTGGAGTTTTGTCCTGTTCTTTCATTTGGGGCATGTTTCTTTGTCTTCTAATTTTGGCTACCTCCCTGTGTTTTCTTTTCTCTCTCTCTCTCTCTCTCTCTCTCTCTCTCTCTCTCTCTCTCTCTCTCTCTCTCTCTCTCTCTTCTTTTTTTTTTTTTTTTTTTCTTGTATGAATTAGATAGATCTGCTACATCTCCCAGTCTTAGTATAATGGTTTTTTGTAGTAATTGTCCTCTGGAACCTGATGTCACACAGTCTCCCTGGTCATTTGATGCCCTGTGTGTGCTGTGTGTGCAATCTTTTATAGTTGAGCCTTGAGTGCTGTTGGGACATCAGTGGGAGGGATTGACCCTCAAGCTCACTGGCTATTAAGAATGAGTGTAATTACAGCAGACAAGCTATTGTGGGTGGACTGACCCCATGAAGTGGGATTTACTTTAGCAAGCCTCTGGTGCCTGCTGAGTCTACCTTTGTATGTTTCATTTGTGGTGCTAATTGGGTGGTGATCTGGTGTAGTCTGAAGCCAGCCAACAAGTGTATTGTTTTGGAGGCCTTTAGGGAGGGGCTTTGGTGCAGGCCAAGTTCAGCTACTCTCTATCCCTGGCCTGGAAACCACCTAGTAGGAGTTACAAAGTGATCTGCAGATGGTTGCCACCTGTGCTTGGCTTGAATACTTGAGAGAGGTAAGCTGAAAACCAAGGACAACCACCACTAGTTCTGGACTTTAGGCTTTTGGTAAGAAGTATGGGACACACCTAGGCCAGAAGCTGCCCTTTAGGGTTTGTGGAGCTTTGAGAGATTTTAGGAAAGTTTACCTAGCAAAGCAAGAGAGATCAGTTGCATGGAAAGCTGCTGGAAGAGCCCAGAGGCTGGGAAGTTAAGGCAGGAGCTCAAGGAATCACCATGACAGCCTACTGGCAACAAATCAAATTCTCTTAATGTGCGTGTGTGTGTGTGTGTGTGTGTGTGTGTGTGTGTGTGTGTGTGTGAAAGCCTTTAGTTTTCTTTCACCTTTGAATGATAAATTTATAGGGTACAGAATTATAGGTTAGTGAGGGTATTTTTCTTAACACTTTAAATATTTTACCACACTCTATGATTTCTGAGTAGAAATTGGATATAATTATTTCCTTTGGTTCTCTGTAGATAAGTCTTTTTTTTTTAAATCTGGCTTTCTTCAACATCTTTTATATCTTACATTTCCTGAAAGTTGAATATGATATACCTAGGTATAGGTTGCTTTTAATTCATCCTGCCTGGTGTTCTCTGTACTTTCTGATTTGTTGTTTGATGTCTGACATTAACTGAGGAGAAATTCTTACTCATTCTTGCTTTAAATATTGCTTCTCTCCTTTTCTCTCTCCTTCTGGTATTCTGATAATGTGTATGTTAAAACTTTTGCAGTGGTCTCACTGTCCTTGGGTATTCTACTTTCATTTAGTTAAATACATTATTTTTTTTTGATATCTAGTATTTCTTTGAATTCTTTTATAAAATTTTCATTTTTCTTATTACAGTGGCCAACTATTATTATGTGTTGTCTACTTTTTTCCATTAAAGCCCTATGCATATTAATCAGTTTTTCAATTCCTGCTTTTATAATTTTAATATGCCTCGGTATTCTGACTCTAGTTCTGATGCTTGCTCTGTCTCTTCAAACTGTGTTTTTTGATGTGAAATATGCCTTGTACATTTTTGTTGAGGAGCAAACACCCTGTTCTGGGTAAGAGACTGTAGTAATTAGGCTTTTACTGATATGATAATAAGAAGGGGTGTGAAACAGTCTATAAACCTATGATTAGGTTGCACTCTTTTGCTAAACTGTGCCTCTGGACTGTGAACTGCCTGCATAAGTACTTCTCAGGGTTCTCTCCCTCCATTTAGGTGGGGCAGGATGGCTTCAGCTATTGGACTTGGGTATTTTCCTTCCCTTATGTGGAAGTCTAGAGCTGGCTGATACTGGGTATTTCCCTTGCCCAGATCTGATAAAATCTCAGTAGGTTAGGCTCTGATAAAATAATTTCTCCCCAGGGCAGGCCTTGTTAAGAAGAACAGAGGGTTCTAGTGTATTTTAAAATGGTTTCTTTTTCCCACCCAACCCCTGCCAAAAGTACATGGGGAATTTTCCCCAATACTCACTATGAAGGCCTAACAGAACTGGAGGTAAATAAAAAATGTGAAAGCCCCTCATATCACTAAGTCTCCCCGGAGTTTTTAACTCTCATAATTGTCTATGGTGAGCCTCCAGAAATTTATCAATTATACTTCAGGTTTTCCTACATGGCACTGGCTCCAGAGGAAGTTTCTGTTTGTGGGTTTCTGCTCCAGTAAGCTGTGATTCTTTGTCTCCACTTGTCTGTCTTTCCAAGTTTTGGGCAGTGGTTTGTCTTGTGAAGTCACTTCTGTGACAGATACAAGAAAAGTTGATAATTTTTTTTTAGTTTACTTGGCTTTTTTCTTGTTAGAACAGAGTGGCAACTTGTAAGTTCTGGACAGAGACTAGAAGACTACTTTGTTTTTAAAGATTTCTTCTTTTTAAAATATTCATGCAGAAATATTTATTACAAATGAGATGATATTATATCTGGGATGCTTCAAAATAATCTGAGAGAATGGACATAAAGATGAAACAAAATCAGCCATGAGCTGATCATTGTTGGGTTGTGTGATGGATATTTGGTGTTCAGTATATTATTCTCTATACTTTTGTATTTGTTTTCATTTTTTCAAAGTATAGCTTCTAATGCTTCCTCTTTTTTTCCTTCCTGATCAATTTCTAATAGTTATACCTCTCCAACAGTCAGGTCCACATTTTCTCCTTCCCTCACTCCCATTCTCTCCCTACAACCTCTTCTCCAAATACATTATAAATGTTGAATACAGCTGACTGATGTCTTGAGAAAAATAATGCTATAGCAGTATTTCCTATACTTCAGTTCTTCACTCTTCTTCACCCATATCTTGAATACCCTATTTTATTATTTTCTTTAACTTTATTTTAAATTAATTATTTTTCTTAGCTTCACCCTAATAATATTATCCATGAAGTCATAAAAGAAAAGAGGGTCCAGCAATGTTTTATTATATATAAATGAATCTTGAACCAGTAAAATAAAATGTATTGGTTCATGTACCTCTTTAAATCAAATTGCATTTTACCAAAAGATATGTCCACTATACTGCAGGAAATTCTGCACTAGCTTGATGGTGGCCACAATCATGGAGAGAAGTTCATAAACACCTCCTGCAGTACCCTCAAAAAATGGAAATCATTTTATTTTTTTCTTTCCTGTTCTAATATTTGGAAGATAATTAATTGGCAGAATTAGAATCTCTTATTTCTCCAGTGTAGCAGTTTGTCTTAAATCTGAATTTCTAAGTGAAATTGCACATGCTTTACTATGCAAATTTTCAATAGTTAGAGAATTCAATTGTTGTCCTAGCTGTTTATCACATGAGGGATATATAAATACATGTTCACTTCTACAGAGATTATTCAGAACTCTTACTAAAAGAGAGAGTAGCTACTTTGGATTCACTTTGTCTTTAGTTTATCTGAGAAAGAAACTGAATGGATCACAGAGGATGGTATTTTATTTCTGAATATAGTCATGTAAAGTCAATATACATGTAAATGTGGCAATCCATTTCAACTGTGCCTGGAGTCTTGAGTCTTTTTCACCTCCTGGACTGAGTTTTCTTTCATAGAGTCAGTGCTTTAGAGATCTTGAGGGGAAAAAATTAGAGAAGAGTAAAAGTCTGGACTCTTATTAAATCTTGCAGAATTTGAAAAATGACAATTCTTTGTTTCTTTGGTAATTGCAGTGCAACAGGGCCAGCAGCTGAGTGACTATAAGAAAATAAATGCACCAATAAATTGGTCAGGTTCTGCCACAACCACTAAAACCTGAGCAGTTATCCTGGGAACCCAAAGAAATCCATGAAATTCATATAAGGAGATGATTCTGAAAACTGAATATGGAACTCTATAAAAAGCAACCAGGAAAACTTCTATAAATGCACCAGGTTTTTAAATTAGCTTTTAAATAATGAACTTCAGTTTTCAACTTTTTCAAGCTATTGTATATCAAAGAATGTGATGAATGTTGCAATATCACTTTTTACTCTGGTGCGAAAAAATATTATTCTCCATAGATGTTGCAACATAAAACAAAAAAATGCTTTTATTACCAGTAGCCATAATGTGGCAGGCTTGATAAATGCAAGTTTAAGATTTCTTTGGGTTTTGGCATCTCTTCACACTTATTTTTAAGTTACTAATAGATTCTGTGGGTTTGACTAGCCATCAATTAAGAGTGATTTAGCCTGAAATGACAGAAAAGTAAAATGTTCTTAAATGTCCAATTTTTCTTTTTTCCCTGACTGAGTTGCTAATGACTAAGAGTAATATCTTTTATTCATGTTGTGTGAGTGATGAGACAGTCATAGCCAAATGATGAATATCAAGCAGAGATGTTTTCATTTAACACTTGAAAAAAACTTTAACAGGAACTTGGCTACCTCATTTTATTTTAATTTATTTATTTTAAGAGACTTGGATTGACATAGATTTCCAACTAAATGGAACTTAAACATCCCTCGTGTAAAACCCAAAGATGTTATATGAAGCCTGCTACAAATGGGTTGACTTACAGGCTAATTAGTTCATTGAAAGCCAAAGCATAATTTTAGTATTTTTCTGTACACCAGGGAGGTTTCTAAAATGGTGACAGTTGGGGACCTACACGTAAATAGTTAATGACAACCAATCCATTGCTTTCCAAGCAGTATTTTCTTTGAACGTTATGTGATCATATTTGAAACACCACATAGTAGTCACATTAGGGATCTCTGGGTTGGCTACCATGAATTTTGAAATGTAAATAACAAGCTCAGATCCCTCAGGGTGTCTTGGAGGTTGAAATTTAACTAACCCAATATTTTGACTTGCCTTTTGGAAAAATATAACTTTTTTCTCTCACAAACAGTTCTAAAGAAACCTTCAACATTTCAAAGCTTGCACACACACAAAAAAAATGCTTATCACTGTTGGAAATTTTTATTTATTCATTCATTTCTTCATTAAATTAACCTATGCCCCCCCACTTTTTGAGTTTCTAAGGCAGGGTTATAAAGTGAGAGAGTGACAGAAGGAGATAGGAAAATGGGGTGTTATTCTAGACAGAAGAATCAGCAAAGGAATCAGTGCCCAAGAACAGTGTTAATCTCTGGACCAGCATTGTCCCCATCACCTGACATCATGATGCAAATGCAAATTCTTTCTGCTCCCTTGACCTACTGAATCAGAAACTCTTGAGGTGAGGCAGCCCAGCTTGCTTGTTTTAACAAGCACCGTCCTCCTCAAGTGTTTCTGATGCACTACCAGTGACTCTGAGGCACCTTTGAACCTTACAGTTCTGCTGATTCTTGACCATGCAACTGTCCTACCTCTGAGTTATTTCCCATTTTTTTGCTCCTCGGAGTCTTCTTTCTTTTCTTACAATCCTTCTTAATCCTACTCCAATCAAGTTTATTTCTACAGTAGTAAATCAAAACTACTTATGCCAAAATCACCAATGACTCCAGTTTGCTAAACCCAAAGGATTTTCATTGTCTAATTTTAGTTATTTACAGCTTTTGACACAACTGACTTACCTTCCTCCTTGAAGCACTTCCTCCCCTTAGCTGTCTCCTCACCCTACTAATGGGTTCTTTCTGGCAAGTCCCCTTTATGTGCTCCACTTGTAAACTGCAGTGCCCCAGAGTGCTGACTTAAAACCTCCTCTCTACCCTGTCTATAGTCATGTCTTCAGTTATCTCATTTTCTTTCATGGGTTTAAATACCATCTACATGTTTTCAACTTCCAAATTTAGATCTCTATATTTGACTTTTCCTGAAACTTCAGACTTCCACTGTCGTGTAGATGTCTAATAGGCATCTTAAACTTAACAAGACCTTAATGGAACTTTTGATTCTCACCCTAAAACTTGTTTCCAAATCTCAATATATAACATTTTCATCTTCTGAACTGCTCTGATTCCAAATCTTGGAGACATACTTGACTCTTCCTTTTTTTTCATTAAACATCCAGCCTTTTAGTATATCCATCATGTTGGCCTTGCGTGCAAAATACATCTAGAATCCAACTACCTATCATCACTACCACCACTACCATTCTGACCCAAGCCACCATTATATCAGACTTGGATAATTGTCTAGAATCCTAATGGATGTCCCTGATCTCACACTTGTTCCCTAGTCAGTTTTCCACAGGCAGAGTCATCTACCTTACTCAAAGAAAAAGGTAATATTTTCTGTAATAAACCACAAAGCCCCACATGATGTGACCTTCTGTTATCTCTCAGCTTCTCTTCTACCATCCTTCTCCTTGTTCCCTCCACTGCATTCACTCAGCTTCCTAGCTTTCCTCAAAAACAGTTATGCTCCTGCCTCAGGACCTTTGCATTTGCTTCTCCAACTGCCTGGAGTGTTCTTCCTCCAGATATTCTCATGGCTCCTCTATAACTCCCTTCAGAATCTGCTTAGATGTCTTCTTAGCAGCAATGTGTGCCTTATTTTACCTTCTCCATAGAATGTATCACCCTCTGAGATACTATATAATTACATATATATTCATTTATTGTCTATCTCTCCTCTTTAGAATTGAGAGCAAATACTGTAGTTTTATTCACTGTTTTATCTCCAGTGCCTAGAATAATGCCTGGCACTAAAATGTTTTTCAATAAATATTTGCAAAAAGAATTAATACAATGCTTCAAGTCTCAAATCAAATATAGTGCCTTCTCAAAGTAGATTAATCCATCTAAAATGCCCTTCCACACAATCACTCTCTAGCCCATCACCTTGTTTGTTTCCTTATTGCAATTGTAAGTATCTGTCCTAATTTATTTACTACTTTATTAGTTTATAATGTTATCCTTCCAAACACACTAAATTTAATACCCCATGGGGCCAGGACCTCATCAGTTCTATCAGTGCTTAGCATAGCACCTAGCACAGTGGTTTTTCATACAGATGTGGAAAGAAATATAGTGCTTTATCTATGTTCTCTTGATATTGCCCTATTTAATCTTTATATCAAACCTCTAGGTATATGATGTCATCTTCATTCTATTTATAAAAATAGCAGAGCCCAGGGAAGCTAATAACTTACCTAAAGTTACTCAAAAAGTGAATCATAAAACCCAGGTCAAACTCTAAAATCCACTCTCTTTTCATCACATTCCTTAGTAGGAAAACCAGTCAGAGGGTAAATAGAATCTGATATAACACCCGAATATGGTGAAAAGATATATTGTCTAAGGTGTTAATAATCAATAGTCTTTATGGCTACTTCTCTCTATTACTTTACTGTTACTTTTAAAACATCAATATTTTAATTCAAATGAATAATGAACATATTTATACCTATGAGAAAAAGATTTTGGGGAAAATAAAGTTTTCATTCCCTTCAGTGATTCCAAATTGGTAGCCAGTTTTTTAGATTACACCTAGTAGATGATTGTGTAGTGATGGGGGTATTGAATTTGGAGTCCAGGTCTACCACAAAATTATACTTTGAGAAGAACTGTCACCTCTTTGAGTGACAATTATCTCACCTAAATTGTAAGGATAATACATACTTGAAAGAACTACAGAGATCAGAAGAATAACAAAGTAAGCCAAATTGCCTGTAGTCACCTCGACATTATTGCCACCCCATTCTGGGGTGTCCTCTGCTTTGCACAGAAGCCAGAACTGCAATTCCCAGAATCCCCAGGTCAGAATATCTCCAAGCTGATTCCACCAGGGAAAAGCACTTGTACAAAAAGTGGGGAGCAGGAGGGAAAGTAGGTGATTACTTGAAGAGAGGCTGCCCCAGATACACAGTTTGCAGCAGTGTCTGGGTACACCCCATAAGTCACCTGATTCAGGCACCTGAGGAAGTAGGCTGTGTCTTCTGGGACTCCCTGCCCTCGATGTGGTCAACTGAGCTGGTCAGCAGACTTTCTGGGCTCCTGAGAGCCCAAGCAGTTTTCAATGATTGTCCAGACTAGCCAGTTCAGGACTGCAGGCTAAGATGATTAGGGACCTTCCTGACCTTTCTTCCCTCACAATTTCCAAAAGTTATGTTACAGAAACAGGGGAGTCCAAAAGCAAACCCCAGAGTTTGCGGCTGGGAGATAGGGAGCAGGAGGCAGCTTTCAGGATGCTCTTGCATGCCTGGAGCTAGTGGCTGGAAACATTGTTGCAAAGATCCGCTTTACTTCCAAGACTCGGGAAGATGGGAGGGACCTTGGACTGTGGACTGGTACGGAAGAAGCAGACAGAGCCTACGTAAGGTTCTGTGAATGATCAGAACTGTTTGCAACACCCACTGCGTGAGAGGATGCGGGGGGCGTGGCGGAGAGAAGGCAGTGAGGAAGAGAGAGGAGCTGTGGACATTTTGGGCTGGCTCTGGCTCTAGGAGGCTCTCTCTCTCAGGCTCTCTCTGGCCCTCACACCCTCACTCTCTGGCTCTTGTGGGCTCCCTCCATGTGGCTTGGAGAAGGGGTCTCCAGGCTGCTTAAAGAAGAAGCTCTTGCCAGGTGGTTTTGAGAAGGAGAGGAGATCCATGCGGTTTACAGGAAGAAGGCAGTTTGCAAGGAGGCTGAGAATCAAGGCGGTCCTGTATTGAGAGCTGGTGGGCACCACAGCACAGAAAGGACCTCCCCAATCAGAACTGAGTGATTGGCAGCTACTGGTAAAGCTGAACTGTGCCTAGGAAGTAGGGAAACGGTGTTTCTGTCTTTCCTAGGACTGGCCAGGTCTGGGAGGGGGAGGCAGGACTATGCGTAAATAAACAATTCTTTTTCTTTTCACCAAACTCTGGTATTCAGAGTTATGATTCTGGCAGCGGGCAATCGGGCCCCTAACTAAACAGCCCATGGGTTCTGTTTCAATCGGAGCAGCCCAGGGGTTCTGTTACAGTTACACAAGCCTCTAATTCCCTAAACTCAGTCTCATTATACTGGGATACACAGAGTGGTTTCTGTTTTGATTCCAAACAATACTAACAATGTATACATGTTGAGCACGGGCCATGAGCAACACCTGTTATGTGTTTCCAGGTACACCATCTCCTTGAACTTCTACCTTTGCCTTGTGAGGTAAATGCTGGTCCATTTAGTCTATAAGGAAACTGAGGTTTAAAGAGATAATTCGCACACAATTTATAAGCACCAAAGTGGGAATTAAATAACTGTTTTTACTCAATTCAGGCTGCTGTAACAATGTAACATAGACTAAATGGCTTAAACAACACTATTTTGTTTCCCACAGACCTGGAGGCTAGAAGTCCAGGATCAGCGTGCCTGCATGATCAGATTCTGGTGAAGGCTCTCTTCCTAGGTGTAGACTACTGACTTGTGAGGTGTCTCCTCACTTGTCAGAAAGAGAGGTGAGAGCTGTCTGAAGTCCCTTTTATAAGGGCATTAATCCCATTCATGAGGAATCCACACTCATGACCAATTATTTCCCAAGGACATTGTCTCCTAATGCCCCCACATTGAAGATTGAGGGTTCAAATATGAATTTGGGAGGAGGGGCAAAAACATGTCCATAATAATAAGAAAGTACATTATAAACTGGAAGGCACTGTATAGATGAAATATGTATGGCTATATATTCTTTCCCTGTAGAATTTCCTACAAGCATGAGCACAAACCCCTTCCTTTAGGGGCTGGGTCCTCAATGTTTCTCATTCTAGGATTTCTTAATCCTGAATTATTGACATTTTGGGGTAAATAATTTTTGCTTTAGGGGGAGGGAGCTGCTCCGTGCATTGTAGGATGTTTTGCAGCATTTCTGGTCTCTACTCACTACTAAACACCCCTTTTGTAACAACCAAAAATGTCTTCAGACATTGCCAAATGTCCCCTGAAGGTCAAATGTATCTTCCTGTATCCTCCGCCCCTACATGTCCCCTCACTGAACCACTGAATTTGAGGCTCCCAGCTCTGGGACTGGAGCTGTGATGGCCACAAAGTTCACACTCATTGTGAACCTCTAACTAGCTTCTTATGTTCCCTGACAGCAGATAGCCTCTGCAGATAAGTGTGTGCTTTTACAAAACCTGAAGAGAATGTGCAGAGTATTGTGTTTAGTATGCCAAAGTTTTTCATTTAAAAACATTTAAACTTACCTACAGTGGAAAAATGGGACATCATGCTCACCAACTTGTTCATGTTCACAGGCTGGAGTAAGAATAAAAGGGATGATGCAATTTCTCTGTGTTTCTGCTATGGTTTGACTTAGTGGGATGAACAAATTTTTTCCAAACATTTTTTTTCAAATAATTTTACTGATTACAATTAAGTAGGCAGTAAAAATTAGTGCCTCCAGAATATTTAGATCCCAGTGAAAGACACAATGGTGAAAGTCCCTGTCCAAAGCCACCAATCATTTAAAAAAGATCAGAAGGTTTGAAAAGCTGAGTGTTCTCATAATGTCCCCAGAATATTCTTGAATTTTGAGATTTCGGACTGCATACACAAGATTGTGGGTCCTAAAGCAAAGCACTAAGTGAAAAGCTAATTCTGAATGCATAACTGCCTTGCATCCTAGCAGTCCCAAATCAACATCTCTTTCAATGACCATGTAAGGTACCGAGGCCCAAATCATAGGCAACAGGACCTTTATTTCCCACATGCAAAGAGATGACAATCCCCTCTCCTTACTTACACTTTCCTTACCTAGCCATCTTTGCCACACCTGCAGGGGCAGGGCTGTTCTGCCCCAATGAAAGCAGAAACAGTTACTGATTGTTTATGCTCCCTTATTCAATTAACATGAGCTGCTAAGGTTGTAAGTTCTTTGAGTTGAGGACTAATAATCAATTCTAGAAGTCTGCAAACACCTAGAACATTTCTCAAACTTACTGAGTAACTAACTGGATCTGAACCAAAGGGCAAGGGCACTGATAATACAGAAATCTGATTTTCAGCAACTACTCAGAGAGGTGGTTTTGCACAGAGAGTATAACATTTTTCATGCCGCATGCATTTGATAAATATTTTTATTTGTATAAATTGATTCAGTTGAAACCAAGTGAATCCTTCACTGAATACTGAAATACAAAGAGATATTGAGTTGATAAAGTACAAGTTTTTCAAGCTTGGCATTCTTCTTCCATGAACCTCTGTCATTTGGATAAAAGCAGAGTAACTTTTCAAGTAGAGAGCAGTCTAAACATCCTTTATAAATGGATGTGATTTTAACATTAATGGCAAATGACCTCAAATTCTGGCAGACTTTGGAAATTAACTCTAATATCTGGGAAAATTATTAGTCAACTCTATTCCTCTGAGAAGTGTTTGAGAGAAAATGATTATTTAAAACATCACCAGAAGGTCATTTCATCACCTTCTTAATTTCATTTTAGAGAATCTAAATTTCCTTCTACCTGGATGTCTGCTTGGAGCAATCAAATCATCTCTGTGCCAGTCAGGTGAAGGGAACTGATATGGACATGTACTTCTAAGAGCATCTGAGATTTCAAGCTCTAAGTCAATGTAAGTTTCAAACCATGTTCTAACTCAAAAGGGATGTGCTGTAAATTATGATATGCAAGGGAAATAGGAGTGTTTCTTTAAACCTACTCAAAAAGGAAGATGACTAAGACAAATGCAAAGGAGATTTTCAGCACAAAACAAACTGAAGGAAATAGATTTAGACAGTAAACAAACATTAATTCATCTTTATAGGAAGGCTGTTAAATTAAATTTACACCAAAAGGTCAAAATATTGGGGAAATCGTACACTAAAGGCTTCATTTTAAATTATAAATTTTTCTTTAAACAGAAAATTGTCTTAAAGGTCCATTTTATTACTCAACACTGTTTTCACTTTATGAAATATTTTGCATTATATTTTAATTAAAATTATAATTACAGAACTAAATATAATTAGCTTCTTTCTTCAAAAGAAATTGGAAGTGAACTTACTTTATTAAATTTTCAATTTGTTTCCCGCAGTGTTACATAGTTTATTTTAATTAATTAAAGGAGAACTCATAAATATTTTATCAACATGGGAATGTGATTAAAACTCAATATTTTTCCCTTGATATTTAAATCTTAGACACTTAATTTTGGGCTCATGCAGATGGATTCAGATGAAGTAGAAGGGGGAAGTCCTCCGTATGTTCCCTCTTGACCTGATGCTTAGCATCAAGGTTGATTGAATCATTTATTTCTCCATTTTCTTTCCTTTTGGGTCAGCATTTTGAAGTTATTTTGAAGTGTTCCCATAGAAGGAAAGGAAATCAACAGGCCTTCTCCATCATTCCTGAGTGGATATAATAACAAATACCATATGTCACTACAGACATGATATTTGTTTCTGCCTCCATCACCCCTACAAACCCTCCTAAAATATAAACTCCACAAGGACAGGTGCTTTATTTTGTTGGTTGTGAATCCACCAAAGTAAGTGCTCAATAAATGTTTACTAAGTGAGTGACTAGACCCGAATTTTTCAAAATTTGTCTCTCTGAAGACTGGTTCTAAAAAGATAAGTAAATATGCATTCGATGATATCCATGTCAAGTAAGGGAGTATGCCTAGTTTCTTTTTTATTTCAGCTTTATTGAAGTGTAATTGTTACAAAAAGTCTTAAGATATTTAAAATGTACATCCTGGTGATTTGACATGCATATACATTAAGAAAGGATTCCTCTCATCTATTTAATTAACACATCCATCACCTTATATATTTATTATATTTGGTAAGAACATTTAAGTTTTAAGCTTTCAGCAAACTTTAGTTATACAAAGACAGTATTATCAACAATAGTCATCATGTTTTACATTAGATCCTCAGAACTTAATCATCTTACTGTTGAAAGTCAGTACAATTTTACCAAATTGTGCCTATTTTCCCTACCACTCAGCCCCTGGTAACTAATGTTCTTTCTTTTTATTTATTCTATTTTTCATTAAACTTTACATTCAACATTATTTTTTATTAGTTTCAGGTGTAAAGCACACAGATAGACGTTTATATGGGTTACAAAGTGTTCCCTTTGATGACTGAAGTACCCACCAAGCACCATAAACAATTATTACAATATTGTTAACTATATTTCCTATGCTGTACTTTATATCCCTGTGACTATTTTGTGACTACCAATTAGTCTAATTCTTAATCATATCACCCTTTTTTACCCCATCCCTAATACTTCTCTTCTTTGACCTTCATCAGTTTTTTTTTTTACTGTGTCTATGAGTCTGTTTCTACTTTTCATGTATGTTTATTTGGGTCATTAGTTTCTACATGCAAGTGATATCATATGTTATTCGTCTTTTTCTGGCTTATTTTATTTTGGTAATCACTATTCTATTCTCAGTTTTGATAATATTTTTTAAAGTATAACTCATAGAAACATAGTTTCTTAATAGAAATACTTCCAAGAAGGAGATCAAATGCATAATTTTACTCATTCTTAGGTGATCAGGAAGAGTTTTTTTTACCTACTGGCTATCTCATGAGACTAGTGTTCTGCAGAACATATACTGGGAAATGCTGCAATATGTCTGTGGGGCTTTAGAAAACTTTTGTCTCACCTTTAGTACATGATTATGCAGTCAGTCATGTCTCTCAGTCTACAGTACATTGTCATAACTGACAAAGCCTCCATCTTGATCAATTGACTGATTAAATACTTCACCCCTAATTATCCCCTTCTTATTCCCATATAGGCAACCATGTCGCTGTGTTAGGTATGTATATTTTTGTTCATACATATTGTTGTGTTGGGCCGGAGAAGGCATGGAGGGAATATAGAAGGAAGTGACACCTCTGAATATTCATTTTTGTATATACTTAACTTTCTGAAGCCTTTAATCTTGTACATATAGACAGACAGACAGATATATATGGATGGAAAGAAAAGGGCACTAAAACTGAAAGCAAACTGAACTACATAAATTTAATTGCATTTCAAAAACCAACCTTAAGTGAAATGGAAAAAGACAGAAAGGAAGGAAAAAAAGGAGGGAGGGAGGGAAGAGGGGAGGAAGAAAAGTTAAAAGAAAGAAACTAATCCAAGTTATTGACTGTATATTCTTTGGAGCACGCTGGGGTAGGGTAAGGCAAGGACAAGAATTTCAAACAAATTCTGAACTTTTTAAAATAAGCCTTGCTTTTTGTAATGAATGAACAAAGCAATTGTAAGTAATTTTAGATATAAGATTGAGCAAATGAATAAATTTGAGAGCCAGTTTTCTCAATCAGGAAGAAGCTACATAAAACATGAAGTGGGAAAGACAATGCAGCACCCTGTAGGGATGGTTTGGAAACTGGGGATATTGGTGTGAATTCACAATTTTGAAGATACATATATGTATGTGCAGATGCATGTGTATGTGTGTGTTTTAGCATATATGTATATGTGTGTATGTATAAAATAAGTATCATGTATATTATATAGTAAATGTGTGTTCATGCATGTATTTCCTATCTCTGTGCACTAAAAGGGCCAGAAGCCACACTCCAGCAGCTATGAGTACACCTAGTGCTTAGAGCTAGGTATTTAATATCATTCCCCACTAAAGGGATCCTCAGAGCAATGGCTGATTCCAGGGTACAAGATGAGCCTAGAACTTCATGCTATACTATAAACTAAGTGCTCAAACAATTGATGAGGCATAGTCTAAAGACATAGAAGGCAACTTAAAGATGCTCCCACTAGCCAATATGGGACAATTTCAGTACCAAAATAATTAACTATAGTAATCTATTAGAAGCCATTTTGGAAGGAAAAAAGAAATTTATTATTCCATATAGAAAATAAATATATAATAAATATATTAGAGGAAAGAGAAAACTTTTGCTTACAGCAGAAGGCCATGTGCTACCTAAAAAATGTAAAAGGAAAACTGGATTAAAAAATCAGCATTTTGCAATTATCGTAATAAATATTGGATCAGGCAAGATTTGTGTCTAGAAGCTAGAATCTAGGTAAACTCAATAAAGAACAGAGTCTGTGCATGCTCTTAACATGTCTCCCCAAAGTGTGTAATGCTGCAAGAAAAAAAAAATTACATACTGGAGAAATCAGACAACACCCCCAGTTAGGGGCAGGCAGGTGCCTACAAACATGACACCTGAGACATGCTATCACCTATTCAGTGTTCTGGCCAAGAATGCATAACCTCAATGTAATCATGAGGAAATTTTTTTTTAATTCAAATGAAGAACATTCTGTCAAAACAAATGGGTATGGAGGAGTAATATAGTTTTTAAAATTATCAGTATTGTAAGAAATGGAGAAAGGCTGTGAAAATGCTTTATATTCTCAGAGACAAAAAGAAGTGACAACTAAATGCAACACTTGACTCTAGTCTGGGTCTCGTAATGAAGAAGAACATGCTATAAAGGACATCTTTGATATACTTGAAATATGATAGAATTATATCAATGTAAACTGTGAAAGTGATTATAAAAGAGCATACATATCTTTTTGGGTAAACAGCCATGGTAGGTATAAACTATTCTCTAGTGGTTCAGGATTAAGGGCATATGTGCCAATGACAAAGGGAAGGAGTAAAACATTATATAGGTGCATCTTGGTAAAGGGTCTTTGCTAATTCTTCACTTTAAACTTGTTCTTACTTGAAATTATCCTACTTTTATTACATTATTCTATCCTATCTTATTTGAAGTTATTTCCAAGTAAAAATTTTAAAGTTAAAAAGAGTTGTTTATTAAAGGAATGGTCTTTCCATAATGGTGATAATATTGAAGCTGGGTGATGAGTATAAAAGAGGATTAATATTCTATTCTGTTTACTTTGTATAATAAAAAGCTTTTTGTTTTTCAGAAATGGTTTGACTTGTCATTGTCTTTTAGTTAAATATCTGATTTCATGTGTTGACTATGGGTCATTTATAAAGGTAACATTTATGAGATGTTATGAAACTGTAACATACACATGGCTTCAAAGCCCTCATTGAGTTCAATAAGAGGTCTCTGATCTTTGTTTTGGTCTCCTTGAGCTCATTCCATCTCTCTCTCTCTCTCTCTCTCTCTCTCTCTCTCTCTCTCTCTCTCTCTCTCTCATTCACTCTCCCTCTCTCTCTCACGTTCTTTGGGGCAGTCCATGATGCTGTGCTAAACTAGGACAACTTCTGACTTGCTCTTATTCAGGATTTCTCAATTTTTTCTAGACTTTTTTATCCTTATTCATCATGTTTAGTATTACTTTACACCCACCTCTACAGCATAACTATGCTCTTTAACACTTTCCCATATAGAATTTCATGATATCTGTAACCATCTGGTGAAGAGACATACAGGTATACCCCATATAACACAGTACTTCTATAACACAGTTTCTCTCTAACATGGTTAGAGAATTGGGGAAACCCTGCTCCCATATAACGCAGTACTTCTATAACACAGTTTCACTCTAATATGGTTAGAAAGTTGGGGAAAACTCCTGTATAACACGAAATTAGGGAAATCCCCATACAATACTGAATGTGATAAAAGCTTTTAAGAGCAAAAGATAACTCACTTAAAACTTTTCACTTGAGGACTTCCAGCCAAGATGGAGGCATAGACAGACACGTTGCATCTCCCTCTACAACTAAGAAGGCATACAATTACCTCAAAACTAGAGACAACCAGAAGTTCCAGAAAACTGAGCTGCATGGAAGTCCAACAAACAAAGAAATAAAGAAGAAATACACATCCAGACAGGTAGGATGGGTGGAGCCAGGGCGGAGTGGACGGGGTCTGTTGGTGGCACAGATGCAGCAGTGACAGCAGTGGCAGACCTGGGAAAAATGTAGTAACATGTTTTAAAAAATTGGGAGGGACACCTGGGGAGCATTCCCAGCTCCTGACCAGACCCTGCAGCTCACAGTCCAAGCGCCAGAAAATATCAAGCCTCATTGATTCTGACTGCGCAAACCAGTGGGGATTGGGGCAGAGGAAGAAACTGCTGGTCTCTCAGCAGAGTCCGCTTGTTTTAAGGGCCCCCACAGTCCTAGAACATCCGTAGACCCACGTACTCTGGGAACAATGGCCCGGAAAGCAGCTAGAGAGGTGCCAGTCCCATACAGAAGTGGGAGAAGTGCCTGGAAAAGGGGCAAGTGCTGAGCAATCAGCATTGATCCCTCTCAAACCCCTCCCCCAATACAGCACCAGAACGTAGTGAAACAGGTCACCTTGTGCTGAAAAATACCTAAGGTTCCACCCCTTACAATGTAACAGAAGTGACAGTTTACCTAAGACACAGAGGTAAACAAACACAGGAGCCTGTCAAGATGAGGAGACAGAGAAGTATGACCCAAAAGGGGGGATGGATCAAGGTTCCAGAGGGAGAACTAAGTGACGAGAAGATAGCCAACCTAACAGGTGAAGAGTTTAAAACACTGGTGATAAAGATGCTCACAGGCTTGACAGATATGTTGACTATGGCAGATGTATAAGGGAAGAAGTGAAGGTTATGCTAAATAAAAAAAAGGAAAATCCACACAAAACAATGGTAAAGAAAAAGAAAATGGGGTTTAAATCAATGATTTGGAACATAAGGAAGAAAAAGCAGTTAACCAGTACAGAATGAGGAAACAAGAATTGAAAAAAATGAGGTGAGGCATAGGTACCTTTGGGACAACTATAAATGTGCCAATAGCCGAATCATTGGGGTGCCAGAAGGAGAAGAGGAAGAGCAAGATATTGAAAGCTAATGTGAAAAAATAATAAAGGGAAACTTCCCAAATTTGATGAAGAAAAGAGACTGACAAGTCCAGGAAGCACAGAGAGTCCCAAAAAGCTAGACCCAAAGAGGAGCACACCAAGACACATCATCATTAAAATGCCAAAGGTAAAAGATAAAGAGAGAATCTTAAAAGCAGCAAGAGAAAAGAAGAGAGTTACCTACAAAAGGGTGCCTATAAGACTGTCAGCTGATTTCTCAAAACAAACTTTGCAGGCAAGAAGAGACTGGCAAGAAGTATTCAATGTGATGAAGAGCAAGGACCTATAACCAAGATTACTCTATCCAGCAAAGCAGTAATTTAGAATGAAAGGGCAGAAAAAATGCTTCCTGGACAAGTTAAAGCTAAAAGAGTTCATCATCACCAAGGCATTATTATATAAAATGTTAAAGGGACTTATTTAAGAAAAAGAAGGTCAAAACTATGGACACTAAAATGACAACAAACTCACAACTATCAACAACTGAATCTAAAAAATAAAAAATCCAACTAAGCAAACCAGAATAGGAACAGAATCACAGCTATAGGTATCATTTGGAGGGTTACCAGCTGGGAGGGGGAAGGGGGAGAAATGGCGAAATGATGCAGGAACTAAGAAGCATAATTGATTGGTACAAAATAGACAGGGGAAAGTTAGAATAATATAGGAAAAGGTGAAGCCAAAGAACTTACACACAGGACCCATGGACATGAACTAAGGGGGTGGGATTGCTGGAGGGAAGGGGGGTGCTGGGCAGAGGGCAGTAAAGGGGGAAAAACATTGGGACTACTGTAACAACGTAATCAATATAATATACTTACTTTTTTTTTCACTCAAGCGCATACGTTGTATCAGTTTACTTTAAAAAGCATAAAGGAAGGCCTAGACTTAGCCCAACAGTCGTCGTCGTCGTCGTCGGCAGCCGTCCGTCTCGAGAGACGATGGCGTAGCTTCTTGAGAGTCTATCTGCACCGCCGAGAATGGCTGTGCAGTCCGACTCGGGAGTGACAATCCCTGCCGCACTTGTTACAGGTGAAGGCAGATGGCCGTTGTTGCTGCTGTTGACGCTGCTTCCGCCTCGATCTTTTCTGGACCGCCTCCTCGTTGCGCGCAGCCTCTGCACGTGACGTACCTTGCCTGACCGCGAGCCTCCAGGCTAGGCGGTCGTCTGCTTGAACTTCCCATGTGTTGAGATTGATGGAGCATTGTGTCATATCCTTTTTGCAGATGTCTTTGAACCACAGTTTTGGGCGCCCTGTCATCCTCTGGCCTTCTGCTAGCTCGCTGTAGAGGAGGTCTTTGGGAATACGGCCTGCATCCATTCTTTTGACATGGCCGAGCCACCTGAGGCGTCTCTCACTAAGAACTGCATGCAAACTGCTCATGTTGGCTCGCTTCAGCACCTCGGTGTTGGGGACCTTATCCTGCCAGGCGACATGCAGGACGCGTCGCAGGCACCTCATGTGGAAGCTGTTGAGTTTCCTTTCGTGCCTTGCGTAGGTGGTCCACGTCTCGCTGCCATAGAGGAGAGTGCTGAGTACGCAGGCTTGGTAGATGCGCAGTCTGGTTTTCACAGTGAGGCTGGAATTGTTCCACGCTCGCCGGTTCAGTCTGGCCATAACTGTGGCTGCCCTGGCGATTCTCTGGTTGACCTCCAAGTCGACTGACAGAGAGCTCGAGATGGTGGACCCGAGGTAAGTGAAGTCGTTGACAACCTCCAGGGTGTACCCGTCGATGGTGATGCATGGGGGAGTCCCCGTGCCTTGAGCCATAACATTCGTCTTCGTCAGGCTGATGGCTAGTCCGAACTCCTTGCATGCGTGGGAAAGGCAAGTGACTAGCTGCTGGAGTCCCTCTTCGGAGTGTGATGTCAAAGCTGCGTCGTCGGCGAAGAGCATCTCACGGATGAGCACCTCTTTGACTTTGTTCTTGGCTCGTAGACGGGCCAGGTTGTAGAGCTTGCCATCGGATCTGGTGTGAATGAAGACACCCTCGCTGCAGTCCTTAAAGGCGTATTGGAGGAGCATGGAGAAGAAGATTCCGAACAGCGTAGGCGCGAGGACGCAGCCCTGCTTTACTCCGCTGCTGACTGGGAAGGCCTCAGAGGTTGCGCCGTTGTAGGACACCGTGCTGTGCATGTTGTCGTGAAAGGACATGACCACAGCAAGCAGATGTGGTGGACAGCCAATCTTCCGTAGCAAGCTGAAGAGTCCGCTTCGACTGACCAGATCAAACGCCTTCGTAAGGTCGATAAAGGCAAGGTAGAGTGGTTTATGCTGCTCGTGACACTTCTCCTGCAGCTGGCGTAGGGAGAAGATCATGTCCACTGTTGAACGGCCAGCTCTGAAGCCACACTGGGACTCTGGGTAGACGCGGGAAGCAAGGGTCTGCAGGCGGGCAAGAGCGACCCGGGCGAATACTTTGCCAACGACGCTGAGGAGAGAGATGCCCCGGTAGTTGTTGCAGTCGCTGCGGTCTCCTTTGTTCTTGTACATGGTGATAATGTTGGCATCTCTCATATCCTGGGGGATGTAACCCTCCTTCCAGCAGCGACAGAGTAGATGGTGGAACGGCTGTAGCAGGACTGGTTTCCCGCTCTTTAGGATTTCTGGAGGGATTCCGTCGCTTCCTGGTGCTTTCCCGCAAGCGAGGCGGTCGATGGCTTTGCTGAGCTCTGCCGCAGTAGGTGGGGTGTCTAGCTCCTCCATGACTGGTAGGTCTGGGATGGCGTTAAGAGCAGTGTCTGTTACGGTGTTCTTCATTGCGTACAGCTCGAGGTAGTGCTCGGTCCACCGCCGCATTTGCTGTTCCTGGTCAGTGATGACCTCACCTGTCTTGGACTTAAGGGGGGCGATCTTGGAGGGGATTGGGCCTGTTGCCTTCTTGATACCCTCATACATTCCTCGTGCGTTGCCTATATCGGCGGCTTCCTGAATGCTTCTGCACAGGTTTAGCCAATAGGTGTTGGCACAGTGGCGGGCGGTCTTCTGGACTTTGTTCCTGGCAGCCCGTAGAGCTTGAAGTGTACTGGGAGTGGGCGTGACCTTGTAAGCCAGTAGGGCCCTCCTCTTAGCCTCGATCACGGGTTCCATTTCTTCCCAGTGAGCCTCGTACCAGTCAGCGTTCTTCCGCTCTTTCTTCCCGTAAGCAATAATGGCGGAGTTGTATATGGCGTCGCGGAGACGTGGCCAATTGGATTCGATAATGTCATCTGCCGCCACTCCCTCGCCGAGTGCATCTTCCATTTTGTTGATGAATTGCTGGGTCTTAACTGGGTTGCTGGCACAACTGGTGTTGATGCGTGGGCGACCCTTCATCTTGGAGTGGTGCAACCTCTTCGGCATTATGCGCACCTTGCTTACCACGAGGGCATGGTCCGTGTCGCAGTCTGTACTGTGGTAGCTGCGGGTGAGGAGGGTGCTGCCAATATCCGTTCTTCTGGTGATGACGAGGTCAAGCTGGTGCCAGTGGCGGGATCGGGGGTGCCTCCATGACACCTGGTGGATCTCTTTGCACTTGAAGAATGTGTTTGTCACGCACAGGCCGTGGTGACACGAAAGCTCAAGCAGTCGCTGACCATTCTCATTGATCTTTCCTCTCCCAAAGTTTCCAAGGCAGGTGGGCCAGGCCATGTGGTCGGCTCCTACTCTTGCGTTGAAGTCTCCAAGGAGATAGAGAGCGTTACTTCTGGGGATCTTGGATAATGCTTCGTCCAGTGCATGGTAGAACTGTTCTTTCTCTTCGATGGTGGCGCAGAGGGTTGGGGCGTACGCGCTAAGAATGCTGACTGGGCCGAAAGTTGTTGACAATCGGAGGGTAAGTAATCTCTCTGTGCCTCCTGTGGGTGGCTCTATGGAGTTAACAAGCGTGTTCTTCACAGCGAACCCAACACCGTGCTGTCTTGGTTGGTCCGGAGACTTCCCTTGCCAGTAGAAGGTGTAGTTGGTTTCTCTGATAGTTCCGTTGTCGGCCAACCGGGTCTCCTGTAGAGCCGCAATGTCGATGTTTAGTCGTGCCAGTTCCCTATCGATGACAGCGGTTTTCCTGGCACCCTTGATCCACAGAAGGTCTGCAGTAAGTTCGGGGCACATGGTCCTGATGTTCCAGCTAGCGAGGCGAAGAGCCGGAGGCTTCTTTCTTGTTGTTTGCTTGGAATTAACTGGTGCGGGTGTTTTGTGGCCCACTTTTCTAGAGGCGCCTCTCTGATCCCCACGCACCCAGTGGGGCAGGCGAGCCATGGCGAGACGGCACCTAATTGGCTGGGGCTGCCCAGCTTGAGGAGGGCGGTAGCTGTCCAGTGAGGTGCGGTGACCTCTCCCACCGTCAGAGGAGACCCCTGGCGCTCGTTTCCTTCGCCAATCGGATGAGCTTATAACCGGTATCTGTCTCCTCCCGTGTTGAGTCGACATCTTGCGATGACGCTGGAGTGTCCTCTCCAGTGAAGCTGAAGCTACAGAGCCTGGGCAGGGTGATATGGAGGGTCTGCTGTTGCCCATGCAGCAGACCCCCCCTCTCTTCGCAGCTGAAGGGTCCAAGGGAAAGACGGAGTCAATACAGCTTGGTTTCAGGTGCACCGCAGGAGTTGCCGGTGTTGACTACAACGTCAAACCGCCTTAGGGACTCCGGCTCCGGATTTTCTGTCGGGGTTTACTCCCTTAGCCTTTCCCCTGAAGAGGTATGCCGCAAGGCAGCGGAGGTTTTTTGGAGTCAGTTTTCCTTCTCTGATTTTAGAGATGTCCTTCCTCTTTCCTCCTACTCTGTAGTCATATTCTAAATGGTAGCTTTGCTGGATAGAGTAATCTTGGTTGTAGGTCCTTGCTTTTCATCACATTGAATACTTCTTGCCAGTCCCTTCTTGCCTGCAAAGTTTCTTTTGAGAAGTCAGCTAACAGTCTTATAGGCACCCCATTGTAGGTAACTCTCTGCTTTTCTCTTGCTGCTTTTAGCTTTCTCTCTTTTTCTAGGACTGGGGGGGCCCTTTAACCAAGCAAACTCTGATGAGAGACCAGAAGTTTCTTCCTCTGCCCCAACACCCACTGGTTTGCACAGTTAGAATCAATGAGGCTTGATATTCCCTGGCTCAAGGACCATGCACTGCAGGGTCTGGTCCTGACCTGGGAACACACCCAGGTGTCCTTCCACACTTTTTAAAATGTGTCGCTGCACTTTCTGCTGGCCTGCCGCTGCTGCCACCACCACACAGCATCCTCTCCGCCCAGGCTCTGCCCCTCCTACCTGTCTGGATGTGTATTTCTTCTTTATTTCTTTGTTTGTTGGACTTCCATGCAGCTCAATTTTCTGGAACTTCTGGTTGTCTATAGTTTTGAGGTAGTTGTATTCCTTCTTAGTTGTGGAGGGAGATGCAGTGTGTCTGTCTAGGCCAGTGGTTCTCAACCTTCCTAATGCCGGGATCCTTTAATACAGTTGTGGTGACACCCAACCATAACTAAAGCATAGTGATTAATCACAAAAACAATATGTAATTATATATGTGTTTTCCAATGGTCTTAAGCGACCCCTGTGAAAGGGTCTTTCGACCCCCAAAGGGGTCGCGACCCACAGGTTGAGAACTTCTGGTCTAGGCCTCCATCTTGGCCAGAAGTCTCAGTCATATTTCTTAAATGAAGATCCTTGCACTGAAAGGAGATTAAAGTTTAAGAGAGAACTTCAAAAGTGCTTAGCGTCATAAAACAAAATTTATAAATGCAGCACCCGCATTGCTTCGGAGGGCGAGACCCAGAGGGCAAGAGGATGGATCCCGGTCTCCTAGCGGAAAGTAATGGCAGGAACTCTTCTTGGACCCCTGCCCCCACACAAAGCACCACAGCACCGTGAAAAAGGTTGTGGATCGCTGCAGTCGCTGGGTTGTGACGAGTACATGGGCTTTGCCCCCTATAGGCTGCTCAAGAAGCAAAGGAAAACACAAATCTGTCAAAATGAGGTAGACAACTATAGAAATCCCAGTGGCGCAGCTCACCAGGCAACAGATGAAGAATTTGACAGACGAACAAATAAGAAACCTTTCAGAGGCTCAATTCAGAGCTATAATAATTAGATGGCTTACAGAATTAACAAAAGATTTGGAACAAGATGAGAAAGGATTGAGAGCCACTCATACTGAAAAGAATGAAAACACATACAAGACAAGGGGTGAGGAAATAAAATCCACAGATCAAATCAACAAACTGGAACATAGGGAAGGAACAAACAGTCAACCAGTGTGGAAAGAGGAAAGAGAAAGCAAGGAAAGAGGTGAGGATCAGAAACCTCTGGGACAGCTATAAGAGATCAAACATACAGATTATAGAATTGCTAGAGGGCGAAGAAGAAGAAGTAGAAATAGAAAAATTATGTGAAAATATAATGAAGCAGAACTTCCCAAACTTGGGGAAGGAAATAGACTTACAGGTCCAGGAAGCACAGAGAGTTCCAGAAAAACTGGACCCAAGGAGAACCACTCCAAGACACATTATAATCAAATTGTCAAAAGTTAAAGATAAAGAGAGAATCTTAAAAGCAGCAAGAGAGAAGAAAAGAATCATGTACAAAGGGGTCCCAATCAGACTATCAACTGACTTCTCAAGGAAGACCCTGCAGGCAAGAAGGGACTGGCAAGAATATTCAAAACAATGAAAATCAAAAACCTACAGCCATGAATACTCTATCCACTGGAATTGTCATTCAGAATAGAAGGGCAGAGAAAGTGCTTCCAGGACAAAATAAAACTGAAAGAGTTCATTAGATCCAAACCACTATGATATGAGATGTTAAAGGGACTGGTTTAGAATGAAGAGGATCAAAACTATGAACATTAAAATGAAAACTGCATCACAAGAACCAACAACAGAAGCTAGGGAATCGAAACAAAGGCAAACTAAATAGGCAACGAGAGTGAAAAAAGAACCATAGGTATGGGGAACATACTAGTGGGAGGTGAGCAGGGAGGGGGCAGGGAGAGAGGGAGGGAGATGGTACAGGAATTAAGAAGCATAGCAGGAGGGAATGGAATAGACAGGAAGAGGTTGAGAAGAACTATATGCACAACCAATGGACATGAACTAAAAGTGGGGGACAACTGGAGGGAGGGGGGTCACCAGGTGGAGGAACGCAGAGGGAAGGGAAATTGGGACATCTGTAACAGTATAATCAATAAAACATATTAAAAATAAAAAATAAAATTAAAAAAACTCAGTTAATGTAGCTTAGTAGTGATGATGAAGAAAACATTATTTAATTCATATTAACATGTAATACTTTTGATGAAAATTGTTTTAATAAAGATATATCTGTTAATTATAAAATATATAATAGTATTTTTTTTTGGAACCTACCCCCCCATTTTGTACTAGTTCTTTGTTTCATATAACATGTATTAGCATAGCATGGCATTTGTTAGGAACATAACAACCATGTTATATGGGGGTTCCCTGTACCTAATCATGCCAACTTCACCTACTGTCATCAGGAGCAGGAATTATAACCCAGCCCATTGCCCTCTATACTATATATACTTGCCCAATTAACAGCATGTGACATCATGAAGTCTGAGACAAATGGCAAAATTAAGCATAGTCCATACCTATTAATAATTTCTGGTAACCTTACAAATAGCAACACAGGGCTCTTTTCATTTTATGATCCACTTCACCTGTGTCTTTTTCTGCTGTGACTATACACAGCCCAGCTTTCCCAGTCTTGGAACGGTGTATTTTGCATTTGTTCATATTGACTTCACTTCTATATGAAATATTTACATATGTTTGTCACTTTGTCATCATTTAGCATGGCATCTGTTTGCCTAAAATGAGTTAGGTCTCAGCCACAGCAGCTTGTTGAATTGGCATGAGGATCTAAAGTAAGTTTCTTTATTAATTATTACTTGACATTTTATTATTTTGCACTATCAAATACATTTTTGCATGTTATCATTCAGTTCAAACTTACAATAACCCTGTGAGATATGTAGCATTTATTATCCTATTTGATGGCTATGAATTCAAAGCCTTGGGAGGCAAAATGATTAATAACAGGTCACATTGCTGAGATCACAGTGACCCAGACACATGGTCTTTCATGAAACACAATGTGTCACATCATTAAATTAACACTAAAATGTTATGGCTTTTCAAAAATGATAGAAACTAAATCTATAATTAAAATATCAGTTACTGTTTATGAGTATTTAAGTATTAATTTAAATATATAAAGGAATATTTTTTCTTCTTTGTAACTATAATTAATTCATTTTTTAAGTATATTTTATTGATTATATTGTTACAATAGTTCCAATTTTTCCCCTTTGCTACCCTCCACCCAGCACACCCCCTAACTCAACAATCCCCTCCGCAAGTCCATGCCCATGGGTCGTACATACAAGTTCTCCTGCCTCACGCTTTCATATATTCTTCTTCTTTTTTAAAAAATAATTAATTAAATAATTAATTATTTCAACAATAAAAAATAACAATCCCTCCCTCTCAGACTTAAGACCCTTTATAATCTTATAAAGGACAATGGGCAAAGGTCTCAAGCTCCTCTAGCTGCTTCAAGCTGGGCATGGTCGTCGTCCTACCTATCATTGGATCAAGAAATCCCTAAAAATGTGGGGGTGTGGAGGGGAGGGTGGCATTCCCACATGGGGAAGGATCGTGCAGACTTCCGGTCAGGTGGCTGTCCCCGGACAACCGCATGCTTGATTTAACAGGCTGGCAACATTTTTGTATTCTGGCGGCAACAGATTTGGCAACAGGGTTAAAAGGCATCATTCACTCCATAACCACTAGATGAAAAAAAGCAGGTATTAATTTTTCAATGTCCCACATTAGGGATAAGAAGGGCTTCTTTGGAGGAAGGTGTGCCAGGTACATCTCACCGGTCCAAACCCTTTTGCTCATTATACTTAGTTTGGGCTGAGGGAAATATTTTAGGTTTCCCCCCTCTCAGACCTCTGGGCACCTTCTGTCCAAGCCATTAGAATACAAAAGAGAAACCAGTTTTAAAGTGAAGCCCATAGACCAACCCATTCTTCACAAACCCAGCCACTTAGTTCAGCCAAAGCATTGAGTCTCAGGAGGCAGCGATGCAGACAGGATTAACTGAGGCCTAATACATACAGACAATCACTCAGGTAATCAGATCATAGGCTTATGCCCTTTGAAAACAGAAAACACATGTTAATTTATGTAATATAACCCACATACAAGTCTCTAAATCTCTAAGACTGTCTTATTGGAAAGACATTGACTTGCAAGGAATTTGACATTCTTCTTGCCTGTAAATTAAGCATCTTTGAGAATGCCACAGACATAGTTTAACTTTCAAATAGAGACAAATTTTAAATGAAAAAAAACTTTAAAGAAGGTTAGCTGCACTACTTTATAGTCTATCCCTGAGCGTTGTGATTTTTTTTGAATCACAATTTTTCTCCCTAAGATTACCCCCCTTGTCATTAAAGGGACTGCATTAAGTCCGTTTTTAATTTGTCCTGTTCATTTGCATAAACACAACAAGAGCAGCAAAAGATCACTTATGATCCGTAGTTCTGCTTTGCTGGAACTTATGCAAGGAACATTTAGGCTGACCTTCAGTCTGCCCTTCAGGGCACAGAAGGAGAACAGCATACATGGCATTCAGCCTTGCCTGTAAACACCTATCTTTTCCAAGTCCTTCACATTTTCCATTGTGCCTTAAGGTCCCTTCTAGCCATCTATCAGAAAAACAACCTTCATTCCTTCCCTGGAAAGATTGCCATGAACCGCACATCCAACCAAGGTACCAGGCCTCTTATCTCATGGGCTTTTATTACCTTCGAAAGTCAATTCCAGTTCCTCAGGGCTTTTTGGTAACAACCAAAGCCCAAGCATGTCTGCTTTAGGCATGACATTCCAGTCAAAGTCTTGGTTAAAAAAAAAAAAACCTCTATTAACAACTGGTCTTATTAGTTTTATGCAAAGAAACTTATGTCATTACTTACATCTATAGAATGCCAACTTCTGGAGGGATCAGATAGGGAGAAAAATATACAGTGTGAAGGAAAATTCTTGTCCTTCTAATATTCACTGAAGTTGCATTTCCATTCCTTATATTTTCATTTTTTTCCCCACTAAAAATTTTTTTGTTTGTTTTTCCATTACAGTTGTCCCACTTTTTCCCCTTCTTGCTTCTCCACACCCTGCCCCCCCTTCTCCCACATTCAGTCCCCACCCAGTTGTCCATGTCCGTGGGTCATTTATACATGTTCTTTGACTAGACCCTTCCCCTTCTTACCCCGTTCTCTTCCTCCTATCTCCCTCTTTGTTACTGTTAGTTTATTCCTTGTTTCCATACCTCTGGTTCAATTTTGCTCATTTGTTTGTGTTGTTAATTAGTTTCCTGTAATAGGTGATAGCATAAGGTGTTTTTTTTAGTTGCCTTGCTTCTTTTGCTAAGCATAATTCTCTCTAATTCCATTCATGTTGTTGCAAATGATAGAAGCTCCTTCTTTCTTTCTGTTACATAATACTCCATTGTGTAAATGTATCACAGTTTTTTGATCCACTCATCTACAAATGGGCAGTTAGGCTGTTTCCAGTACTTGGCTATTGTAAATAGCACTGCTTAAAGTATACCCTTTAGCGTCTCTTGCAATGCTGGTTTGGTGGAGATGTATTCTTTTAGCCTTCTTTTGTCTTGGAAACTCCTTTTCACCTTCCATTTTGAATGAGAGCCTTGCTGGGTAGAGTATTCTTGGTTGTAGGCCTTTGTTTTCCATTTCTTGGAATATTTTTTGCCATTCCCTTTCACTTGTAGTGTTTCTGCTGAGAAATCTGATGATAGCCTTATTGGAGCTCCCTTGTATGTTATTAGTTGTTTCTCTCTTGCTGCTTTTAGGATTCTCTCTTTGTCTTTCAATGTTGCCATTTTAATTATGATGTGTCTTGAAGTGGGCCTGTTGGGGTTCATCTTCATTGGGATTTTTTGTTCTTCCTGGACTTGCGTGACTCTTTCTCTCCTCATGTTAGGGAAGTTTTCTGTCGTTAGTTTTTCAAAGAGGTTTTCTATTCCTTGCTCTTCTTCTTCTCTTTCTGGAATTCCTATGATATGGATATTATTACGTTTCATGTTGTCCTGCAGCTGTCTTAGAAACTCTTCAGTCTTCAGTCTTTTTTCATTTTGTTGCACTGTCTGGGAGTTTTTGTCTACGTTGTTTTCCAGCTCACTGATCCGATCTTCTGCTTCCTCTTGCCTGCTTTTAATTCATTCTACTATGTTTTTCAATTCAGAAGTTGTATTCTTCATTTTCTCCTGGCTCTTATTGATAGCTTCTATGTCCCTTTTCGTGCTGGCGTAATTCTCAGTAAGCTCCTTGTAGTTTTTCTGGAGTTCCCTGTAGTTTCCCTAGAGTTCTTTGAAGTTTCCACTGAGCTCATTGAGCTTCTCCATAATCCATGTTTTGAATTTCATATATGATAGTTTGCTCTCCTCTATTTCACTTAGCACTCTTTCTGGGGATTTTACTTTTCCTTTTGATTGGGGGTTGTTTCTCTGTCTCCCCATTTTTGTGACTCTTATTGTTTGTTGCTGCTTTTTAGAATGATCTGCACTTTCTGGGTCTGCCCCTGGTGGCATCAGATCGTGTACCAGTCTGGCCCTAGGCAGCCTGTTGGATACTTTCAGAGATCTACTGCCTTTGTCTGTCTCCTTTAGTTGTTAATCTATTCAATCTCTGATTTGCCATCAGGCTTAAGGACTGAGGGTGTGGCAGCTTAATTCCTGTAGGAAGTGCTTTTACTTCCCCTCAGGCTGACGCCACTTGGAGGGAGGGGAATGGTCTGCCTGACGTATGGGGATGAGTCAGCACTGGGACCCGGTCAGCTGCTTCCCCAGTTCTCCCCTCAAAGCCACCACACCAAACTCTCTCCAAGCATCTCTTGTCCTCTCTGCCTTCCCTCTGCTTGAGCCCAGGGTAAGTGGGGACAAAATATTTTTGTATGTGATCCACTTAAGAGCTCTTTTTCTCCAGCTGTTTCTCTCAGGCTAGTAAGAAACCCTGTGGCTTTTCACTTTTCACAGCTGGATACTATTTTACTTTCCACTCTGTTGCTGTAGGCTGGGAAACTCAGCTGTGGCTTTAGACCCTGCCCTTCTTATGGGAAACCCCCGGCTGCTGAGTCATTTCTCAGTCCCTTCAGCTGCCATCCATGGGAGCCCAGCCAGCCCTTCCACGTCTCTGCACTCCCTACAGGTCACGTTGTGATGTAGCAGCTTTTTCTGTCTCTCCGTGGTTATAAGACTTCTCTCTAGCTAGTGTTCGATTAGTTATTTCAGATGATTTCTCCAAAATTAAGTTATAAATCCAGACTAGTTCTGGGAGGAGGTTAGTGTAGCTTCTACTTACTCTTCCAGCATCTTGGATCCCCTATAAAGGAATATTAAGCAGAATGTTTTATGTGGCTTCTGGACATCAACTAATTCCCAAAGTACCAAAAGGCAATAGGTAACACCCTAATTAAAAATTATGGCCAATCTGTTTCTTTGACTATCATCCCCATCACCCACCCAGTCAATATACACAGAAGACTAGAGTTAAGAGACATTTATTGAATCAGGATGATTGTTAGCCCAGTGGCTATCTTACCAGCCAAGTGAGGAAGTTTCCAAGAAGAGATTGGGGGCTGAGCACAAGATGGGAGACTAAGGTCTCATTCCCTGGCAAACTACATTCAGGTCTATAAAAAGTCTTAGCATTTCCCACACCTCTTGGTGATCCCCCCTATGCAGAGCTCAATGACAAGATTTTTGAAGTTTTACATGAGTACCCTAAGTTTGGGGGACATATTGTTTAGCAAGTATCTGATACTCATATCCTGTTCAAAGTTTTCTGAAGATGGGAGGAGAGGTTGGATGAAGGCAACCCAACAGCTGGGAGAAGAGAGATCTGCAGTAGGGCAGCCTGCCTACTTGGCAGGACAAGGTTCCTATGCACCAAGAACTTGGTTACCTGGCTCAAAACAACCTGATAGAGCCATGCCCTAGATCATTCCATGTGGGGAGCAGGAGAACCACACAGAAAAACAGGCTGTGTTGTGGGCCATGGAAGGTAGCAGTGAGTCACTGTTACCAAATTTCAGCCAAAGGGAAATGATCTTTGTTGAACAATTTCCGTCAATGCCCCTGTCTTTGATTGCATTCCCTAGAAGCAGAGTTAGAGACAGGGGTTCAGACAGGGTTTAGTAATTGAGACATCTCAGAAGAGACCTGTAAAAGAAGGAATGCAATAAAAGAGGGTAGGGGAAAGAGTCAAGCTAGGATGTGGTCACAGGTAAGTCTAGTCTTGGCTTGATCCATGGATGGAAAATGTTCTGTAGCATGAACTACCTTGAAGAATTGTTCCCTCTTCATGCAGAGAGCTAGCTTTTTGTATTCCCATGTCAGTCATTCAGTGGATACCAGCATCTGGAGTTAGATAATGGGCTTAACTAAGGACAGTTCTCAGGAAAAGGGCAGCTGTGAGTCATCATGCTCAGGGTAACTACAAGATATGTACACTGGACCAGTAAAGAGATTTAGTTGAGGAACTAATAGCACCCACTCCTCATCTTCTAAAGAGAATGTTCTAAGTCAGCAGGTTTCTACATTTTTCATCTCATGGCACACATAAACTAATTACTAAAATTCTGCAGCACACCAAGAAATATATTTTTGGACAATCTGTCAAAAAATAGGTATAATTTTGATTCATTTACACCAAATGGCTATTCTATTGGCTGTTGTCATTTTTTTATTTAACAATCTAATGGAAAAGAAGCCAGTGCCCCTTACTAAATGGTCAGGTATTGCATGTTTTAAAAATTCTTGTTGCACACTGGTTGAAAATCTCTGTTCTAAGCATGGTATTTCAGATATATTGTGCTCTAGTTACTCATAGTAGTGATCTCCTCATTACAGCTTTTATTGGGTTGTCTTTCTTTCCTCTTTCTTTTTCCCTATTTCTTCACTTGTACTACATGAATCCATCTCCTAGAAAACTAACTGCAGTCAAATTTTTGTCTCAGGGTCATTTTGTGGGAGCGGGAAACCTGAACTAAGACAATTACCAGAATAAAATTATTTTATCACTGAATGTTTCCTATAGCCATGGATTCAAACTAGATAGCTTTAAGAAGCAAAGAATTGAAGATTACATTTGGTGAAAAAAGAATAAAGCACTTTTCTGCTTATATCTCCATGAAATTTAGGTTGCTTAATCATTTGATACCCTTTCATTGTATATTTAATCCTCACAGCAACTTTCTGAGGCAGATATAATTATCTCTACTTTACACATAGAAAAACAGAAGTTCAGAGAAGCTAAGTGTTTGCCCAAACTTTCTCAGATGAGATTCAAATTCAAGTATTCTGATTTTAAAGCCAATTTTATGATCCACTAAACAACACCACCTTCAAAACAGATATTCATTTGCTCGTTTCTAAATTTAAATAAAGGGTTCCCAGAACAACTCTTTAAGACAATGGTGGTGTGAACTATACTTTTTATGTGATGAGAGACCCATTTTTTCCTTTTCTTTTTCTCTCTTTTTTTTTTTGACTGATCTTTTTTTTTTATTATTGTTTTTCAATTACAGTTGTCCCATTTTTCCTACCTTGCTCCCCCCGACGCAGCCCACTCTTTCTCCCACAGTCATATGCCTCTGGGTTGTCCATGTCCATGAGTCATTTATACATGTTCTTTTACTAGACCCTTCATTTACTTATCCCCCTTCTCTCCCTCCCCCCTGATAACTGTTATTCTGTTCCTTGATCCATTTTGTACATTTGTGTTGTTCATTAGTCTCCTGTGTTAGGTGATATCATATGGTATTTTTCTTTCATTGCCTGGCTTATTTCACTAAGCATAATTCTCTCTAGTTCCATCCATGTTGTAGCAAATGTTAGGAGTTCTTTCTTTCTGCTGTATAGGATTCCATTGTGTAAATGTACTACAATTTTTTAATTCATTCATCTACAGATGGGCATGTGGACTGTTTCCAGCACTTATCTATTGTAAGCAGCACTACTATGAACATAGGGGTGCATAAGTTCTTTTGAATTGGGTGTAATTCAGGTATAATCCTAGCAGTGGAATCACTGGTTCAAAAGGCAGTTCCATTTTTTGTTTTTCTGAGAAATTCCATAGTGTTTTTCATAGTGGCTGCACCAGTTTGCATTCCCACCAACAGTGTACTAGGGTTCCAATTTCTCCACATCCTCACCAGCACTTGTTGTTAGTTGATTTGTTGATGATGGCCATTCTGACAGGTGTGAAGTGGTATCACATGGTGGTTTATATTTCCATCTCTCTGATGGTTAGTGATATTGAGCATTCTTTCATGTGTCTATGAACCTTCTGTGTATCCTCCTTGGAGAAGTGTTTGTTCAGTCTTTTTTAATTGGGCTGTCTATCTTCTTGGTGGTGAGATGTGTAAGTTCTTTATATATTTTGGAGATCAATCACTTGGCAAATATGTTTTCCCATATGGTTGGTTTCCTTTTCATCTTGTTAATATTTTCTTTTGCTGAGCACAAATTCTTTAGTTTGATGTAGTCGCTTTTTTTTTATTCCCCTTGCCTTAGGAGATATACAGTGTAAATACTGCTACATGGAATATTTGAAATTTTCTTGCCTATATTTTTCTCTAAAACTTTTATGGTGTCATGATTTACATTTAAGTCTTTAATCCATCTTGAGTTTATTCTGATGTGTGGTGTAAGTTGGTGGTCTAGTTTCATTTTTTTGCAAGTCCCTATCCAGTTCTCCCAGCACCATTTGTTGAAGAGGCTCTTCTCACTGCATTTTATGCTCCTTCTCCCTTTGTCAAATATTAGTTGACCATAGAGACCTAGGTTTATTTATGGACTCTCTATTCTGTCCCATTGATCTATATGTCTGTTCTTATGCCAGTATCAGACTGTTTTGATCACAGGGGCTTTGTAGTATAGTTTGATGTCTGGTATTGTGATTCATCCTGCTGTGTTCTTCTGTCTCAAGATTGCTTTTGCTATTCGGGGTCTTTTTTGGTTCCATATGAATTTTTGGAGTATTTGTTCTAGGTCTGTGAAATTTGTCATTGGTATTTTAATAGGGATTACGTTGACTCTATACATTGCTTTGGGTGGTATGGACATTTTAATGATGTTGATTCTTCCCATCCATTAACACAATATTTGCTTCCATTTATATGTATCTTCCTTAATTTCTTTCTTCAGTGTTTTGTGGATTTCCAAGAACAGGTCTTTTATCTCTTTGGTTGAGTTTATTTTTAAGTACTTTATTTTTCTTGTTGCTATAGTAAATGGAATTTTCCCTTTAGTTTCTATCTCTGATATTTTATTGTTGGTGTACAGAAATACCTTAGATTTCTGTATATTTACTTTGTACCCAGTTTTTTTGCCAAATTTGATTATTGTGTCAAGTAGTTTTTTAGTGGAGTCCATAGGGTTTTCTATGTATACAATCATGTCATCTACAAAAAATGACAGTTTTACTTCCTCTTTCCCAATTTCGATGCCTTTTATTTCTTTTCCTTGTTTAATTTCTGTGGCTAGAACTTCCAACACTATGTTGAATAGGAGTGAAGAGAATGGACATACTTGTCTTGTTCCTGATCTTGGGGGGAATGCTTTCAGTTTTTGTCCACTGAATATGATGTTGGCTTCAGGTTTCTCTATATGGGCTTTATTATGTTGAGGTATGCTCCCTCTATTCCAATTTTGGTGAGAATTTTTAACATAATGGGTGTTCTATTTTATCCAATGCTTTTTCTGCATCTGTTGACATGATCGTGTAATTTTTGTCTTTCATTTTGTTTAGGTGGTGTATTATATTCACTGGTTTGTGAATATTAAACCATCCACACATCCTTGGGATGAATCCCACTTGATCATGGTGTATGATCTTTTTAATGTGTTGCTGGATCCTGTTTGCCAATATTTTGTTGAGGATTTTAGCATCTATGTTCATCAGCAATATTGGCCTGTAGTTTTCTTTCTTTGTTGTATCTTGACCTGGTTTTAGAATTAGGGTAATACTAGCTTCATAGAAAGGGTTTGGAGGCTTTCCTCTTCTTGCAGTTTTGGGAATAGTTTGAGGAGGGTAGGAGTTAGTTCTTCCCTAATTGTTTTTTAAAATTTGCCTGTGAAGCCATCAGGTCCATGGCTTTCATATGCCAGGAGATTTTTGATTACTGTTTCAATTTCACTCTTTGTTATTGGTCTGTGCAGGTTTTCTACTTCTTTTTGATTCAGTTTTGGAAGATCATATGTTTCTAGAAGTCTCTCTATTTCATCTAGGTTGTCAAGTTTCTTGCCATACAGTTGTTTATAGTAGTTTCTTACAATCCTTTGTATTTCTGTGATATCAGTTGTGATTTCCCCTCTTTCATTTCTGATTTTATTTGGGTCCTTTCTCTTGTTTTCTTGATGAGCCTGGCTAAAGGCTTGTCGATTTTGTTTATTTTTTCAAAGAACCAGCTTCTACTTTTATTGATCTTTTGAATCGTTTGTTTAATCTCTATGTCATTTAATCCTGGTTTGATCTTGATTATTTTCTTCCTTTTACTCGCCCTGGGCTATGTTTGTTGTTGTTGTTCTAGTTCTTGTACCTTTAGGGTTAGATTTTTTATTTGAGATTATTCTATCCTTTTCAGGTAGGCCTGTATTGGTTTGAACTTTCCTCTCAGGACTGCTTTTGCTGTGTCCCATAGGTTTTGAGCTGATGTGAGTTCATTATCATTAGTTTCCAGAAACTCTTTGATTTCTTCCTTGATGTCATTGTTAACCGATTCATTATTTAATATCTTGTTATTCATTCTCCATGAGTTTGGGTGTCTTTGATTTTTTCCTCTGAGGTTGATTTTTAGTTTCAAGGCATTGTGGTCTGAAAAGATGCTTGATATAATTTCAATTTCCTTGAATTTTTTGAGGCTTGTTTTATGTCCTATCATGTGGTCTACCTTTGAAAATGTGCCATGTGTATTTGTAAAGAATGTATATTTTGCTTCTTTGGGGTGAAAAATTCTATATATATCTGTTAAGTCCATTTTGTTTAGAGTGTCGTTCAATGCCTCAATATTCTTGGTATTTCTTTGCTTCAAAGATCTGTCTATTGTTGATAATGGGGTGGTAAAGCCCCCTGCTATTAGTGTGTTGCTGTTGATATCCTTCCTGTAGACTTCTAGTATTTTCCTTATATATTTGGGTGCTCCTATGTTGGGTACATATATGTTTCCCAGGGTTATATCTTATGATGGATTGTTCCCTTAAGTATTATGAAATGCCTTTATTTGTCTCTTTTTATGACCTTTGCTGTGAAATCCCTTTTCTCTGATATAATATTGCTACCCCAGCTTTTTTTTATGTCCGTTTACTTGGAATAATTTTTTCCATCCCTTCACTTTCAGTCTGTGTAAATCTTTCGTTTTGAGGTGTGTCTCTTGTAGACAGCATATATGTGGGTCATGTTTTTGTATCCATTCCGCTACCCTGTGTATTTTAATTGGAGCACTTAATCCATTTACATTTAAGGTTATTATTGACAGGTATTTATTCATTTCCCTTTGTACATGTGTTCAACTCCCTCTCTTTTTTTCTTCTTTTTTTAAATCATTCCCTTTAATATGTCTTGCAATGCTGGTTTGGTGGAGATGTATTTTTTGTCTTCCTTTGTCTGAGAAACTCCTTATTTCACCTTCCATTTTGAATGAGAGCCTTGCTGGGTAGAGTATTCTTGGTTGTAGGCCTTTGTTTTTCATTGCTTGAAATATTTTTGACCATTCCCTTCTGGCTTGTTGTGTTTTTGTTGACAAGTCATTTGATAGCCTTATTGGAGCTCTCTTGTATGTTATTTGCTGTATCTTCTCTTGCTGCTTTCAGAATTCTCTGTTTTTCTTTGTGTGTTGCTATTTTAATTATGATGTGCCTTGGAGTGGGCCCCTTGGGTTCATCTTCGTTGGGACCCTCTGTGCTTCCTGGACTTTCATTACTTTTTCTCTCATCAGGTTAGGAAAATTTTCTGTCATTACTTTTATATCAGGTTTTATGTCCCTTGCGCCTCCTCTTCTCCTTCTTGTATCCCTATGATTCTAATGTTTTGTCTCATGTTGTCCTGCATTTCTCTGAAACCCTCTTCATTCTTTTTAAATCATTTTTCATTTTGTTGTATTGTCTGGAAATTTTTTTCTACGTTGTCTTCTAACTCACTGATCCAGTCCTCTGCTTCATTCAGCCTGCTTTTGATTGCTTCAGTTGTGTTCTTCAGTTAAGAAATTGTATTCTTCATTTCTTCCTGGTTTTTATTAATAGTTTCTATGTACTTTTTTATGCTGGTGTAGTTCTGTATAAGTTTCATGTAGCTTCCCTACAATTCTTTTTAGTTTCCTTGGAGTTGCTGGTAATTTCTCTTGAGTTTGTCACAGTTTTCCTTGAGATTGTCAAGTATATTGAGCTTCTTAATAACCATTCTTTTGAATTCCATTTCTGATAGTTGGCTTAAGTCTATTCCATCTAACTCTCTTTCTGGGGATTCCTCTTTTGTTTTCATTGGGAAGTTTGTTTGTGTCTCCCCATGTTGGATTCTTCTTGTTTGTCTTTGTTTATTAGATTTGTCTTCTTTGATTTTCCACCTTTGTGGTATGAGATTCTTAATAGGAGGCCTGGGGGATTCAGTGGTGCAGTCTCTTTGATCTCCTGAGCCTCACGTTCTTGGGATGCCCTTTATGCCATTTGTTTAAGCTGTTTGGTTGTATTTTAGTTACTCTTTGGTGGGTACTTCCCTCTGGCTAGTTGATCGAGAGTCACTCTGCCTACCTTGTCTTGAGTTCTTTTGTGGAGATACTGTTAAATTATAAACACACAACCCAGGCATGAAACCCACACTCTCAAAAATATCCCTCACCCACAATCCCACTATCAGCAGTAAACGAGCCAGTATTAATATAAATGTAGAGATGTTAAGACTATTTTACTAGGAAAGAAAGTTAGTTCTGAGAGAAAGGTGATAGAATAATAATAGTAGCAAGTAGGGTCGAGGCTATGCAAGACAGCAAGTAATATTTACCTTGTATGTTTAAAAAGGGAGGGGAGAATGCAGAATGAATCGAGGGAGGGGAGAATGCAGAATGAATCGAGAGAGTGGAAGTGTATAGTATTAAGTTTATATAGAGTTATATGCTATATGTTTAGTGTGAGAGGGAGGATAGACAAGACAGACAAACAACCAAACAAAAATTAAAGAAGGATAGGAAGGAGAGAAGGTAGGAAACAGATTAAAGAAAACGTTTAAAAAACAAAAGAAAGAAAGAAAAAAGAGAGGGGGAAAGAAAGAGAGAAAGAGAAAAAAAGGGAAAAAAGAAAAAAAAGAAAGAGCTTTTACTCAGTTTAACCTTTGGGCGCAGTCTTTTTTTCTGGATCCGCCCCTGTCAAAGTTCCATGGGTTTCAAATATTTTCTGGCTGACTGGCTGTGAGGAGATCCAGCTTGATTCTGGGGTTGCTAGTCTCTTTCTCATGGGTGTGCCACTGCTCTGCTGTGAGCCGCACTTAGTTGAGTCCCCTCCTGCGGCACCCTCAGTCCTTCTTAGGCTTGTTTAACAATGTTCTGTTGGTGAGCCAGCATGTGCCTGCCAATAATCTCTACTCAGCCTCCAGTCCTGTATCCGTTCCCAAGCTGCAGCTCCGGCTCACGCACCACCTGCCCACCTGGAGTCCCTACCGAGTCTGCAGTTCTGCCGCAGCTTTCCTGTATGAGCCCCTCTCCATGGTTCAGATCTGCCCCTTTGCTTGGCAGGGCCTTGGTTTGAACGCCCAAAGTGCAGGGGTGCACACCACCTGCCTTCCTAGGGCCCCTACCGAGTCTGCAGTTCCACCGCAGCTTTCTCGTATGGGCCCCTCTCCATTGCTCAGATCTGCCCCTTTGTTCAGTAGGGCCCTGGCATGAGTTCCCAGGGCACAGAGCTTTCATCTCTGGGTTGCAGCCAAGGGAGTCCCCACCTAGACTCAGGTCATACAGTTTCTCACAGTCCGGGCTGTTCACTGTCTTCCCACACCTCCAACTGTTTCAGCCAAACCTTCTCACTGACTCCCTGTGGGACTTTGCTGGTTGGTGCGCCCTTGGAGGGGGAAGCCTCCAAGCAGCTCCTGGCTAATGAGCTGGTCAGCAGCTGCCCCTTTTCGGTGTGGTACGGCAGAGATGCTGGTCTGGGAGGCCCAGCAACTCAGCCTGGAGAGTGCCGCTGAACTTTCCGCCCTCCTTCACACAGCTTCCACACTCCCATCCATGTTCACACTGTCTGAAATCCGCACTCACTCACTCCTCTCCGTGTTTGCACCTCAAGTCCTTCTGTGATGCAAGCAAGCAGACAACACCACTATCTACTCTGTCACCATCTTTTTCTCTTCTCTCCTTTTCTAATATAGCCAGGAAGATGAAAAGGGGAGATAGCATTTTCTGTTGTTAAACAGACAACATTATTTATATTTTTCAAATTATTACAAGAAAGACCCAGCACTCATATGTTTATTTAAGGCAGTTCCTGTATTGTTTGGACATTACATTATTTATGTCAAAAACAGTATATTGGATAAACATTCATTCACCCAATAACATTTATTAGTTACAACCAACCAGTTTGAAGACCAGAATAAAAGATCGGGAAGAAAAAAAAAGGAATATACAAGTATCTTATTTCTCTGGCACTCTCCCCGATGTGAAGAGATTTTGCTCAAGTTATAAACTCCATTCCCAGTGTTTGCTGTACAGGGTTGACACAACTCCCTAGGCATCTGGCTACTAGAAATAACTATTATATTAGCCTGATAAATAAGAATATGTCACCACAGTTTCCATACAAGAGGCTAGTTGTATGGTAACTAGAGTACAAATGTTAGCATCAGTCTTTGATCTAAATTAGGCCTTGACACTTACTAGCTATTTAATATTAGACTAACTATTTATGTTTATTAGGACTCAGTTTCCCCCAAGTGAAAACTGGAGACAATAATAACTGCTCCTGATAGGGTTTGGGAAAGATTAAATGCCTATAAAGGGGTTACAGAACAAGCATTCACCAAATGTTATCTATAATCAATAGAATATTATTTTCTGATTAGAATAGAGTAGGAGGGTACTCTGATGACAACAAATACAGTTCATTTTGCAAAGTTTTTGCCTATTTAGTTTCAGTCTGAGGAGACTATACTTTCCTGGAGGCCACCAGCTAAATGGTACACATATATTTACTGTGCAATGCACACTGAAAAGAATGGATTATTGACTTTATCTGAAACAGTGCCACTTATACCATCTCCTTATATTGTGCCTTCTGGGGATTAGTCTTCTCCTGGGAAAGCAGCAGGATTACAGAGACATTACAAATATAGTGGAGGGAGAATATATGCTGATGTGGAGTACTAAAACTTTATATTACTGTGAATCTGGGATGACAGCATAAGTCATGGGAACAGAGCATCACATATTTGATACAGGCTTTCCCCAAGAAGTGGCAATAAAACAGTGGAGTACCCTTTATTTCACATTATATGTATGCCAGATAAAGTCAACTCAAGAACTCCATCCTAGTTTCCCCCCATTTTAGCTTCTTATTTCCCTTGTGAAATGACTCTGGGATTTATTCTTTCATTTGTAAAAAATGGAAAGCCAGGTTAAAAAAAAAGTTTGTTAAATATCATGTGTTATCACTCTCTAACCAATATCATAATTTTATGTAAATTAAAAGTAAGTGTCAACTGATTTCAATGTTGCACTTGTGAAAACGTTAAAACCGACAGACAATCATCCAGAGCATTTCACGGAGGCTAGCTCCCCGGCTGCCCTGGGCGAGCAGGGGCGCGCGAGGAACAGCAGGCAGCAGCGACTCACAGACACTCACCTGGAGCGCTGCGCGGAGGCTAGTTCCCTGGCTGCCTTGGGAGAGCAGGGGCGCGCGAGTGCAAAAATACCTCGCCAACATCAATAGGCACCAATCGCTCACTTCCACTGTACACGAGTGTCTGGGGCTCAGCACTGGCAGGCGAGAGACCAACTCCTGGAGCACAGTGCGGCAGACCTGAGGATAATTCCCTGGCCATCTTGGGGAAACTCCAAGAGCGCTACACGATAGGCCTGAGGCAAACTCTCAAGCCACCTTATCCACTCACAGGCGTGCCTGCAAAGACACCTTGGCTAGCTCCAACAGACACCAAAGGAATGGGCCGTGCGGGGGTCCACTGCTGCAAGGAACAGGAACCTCTGACCCACCTCATTAGACCAGCTGTGGGTACAGAAAAACAAGACAACACACAAAGGCTGAACTGACATCTCCACAAAAGAATTCAAGATAAAGTGGATAGAGTGACTCTCAATCAACTAGCCAGAAGGAAGATCCTAACAAAAAACATCTGAAATACAATCAGACAGCATAAACAAACGATATAAAAGGTACCCCAAGAACATCAGGCTCAGGAGATCAAAGAGACTGCACCACTGAAACTCCCAGATCTACCTACCATAAAGAATCTCATACCACAAAGGTGGGAAGGCAAAGCAGACAAATCCAAATAACAAAAACAAACAAGAAGAATCCAACATGGTAAAACGCAGAAACAACCTCTCAATGAAAAGAAAAGAGGAATCCCCAGAAAGAGTGGTAGGTGGAATAAACATAGCAAAAATGTCAGACATAAAATTCAAAACAATGTTGGTGAAGAAGCTCAATATGCTCGAAAACCTCAAAAACAACTATGACAACCTACAAGGAAGTTACCAACAGCTCCAAGAAAATTACAGGGAACTTGCAGAGAACTACACCAGCATAAAAAAAGACATAGAAACTATCAACAAGAACCAGGAAGAAATGAAGAATGCAATCTCTGAACTGAAAAACACAGTAGAATCAGTCAAAAGCAGACTAAACGAAGCAGAGGATCGTATTAGTGAGTTAGAGGATAATGTAGGAAAAATTCTCAGATGATACCGCAAAATGAAAAAAGATTGAAAAAATATGAACAAGATGTAAGGGAATTACAGGATAGGATGATAAGAAATAATATCAGGATCATCGGAATAAGAGAGGGAGAAGAAAAGGAGCATGGAATTGAAAAACTGATAGCAGAAATAGTGACAGAAAGTTTTCTGAACCTGATGAGAGAACAAGTTATGCAAGTCCAAGAAGCACAGAGAGTTCCAATAAAGAGGAACCCCCAAAAACCCGCTCCAAGACACATCACAGTTAAAATGGCAACATTCCAAGACAAAGAGAGAATCCTAAAAGTACCAAGAGAAAAACAGCAAATAACTTACAAGGGAGCTCAGATAAGGCTATCAACCGATTTCTCAACAGAAACATTACAAGCCAGAAGGAAATGGTCAAAAATATTTCAAGCAATGAAAAACAAAGGCCTACAACCAAGAATACTCTACCAAGCAAGGCTCTCATTCAAAATGAAAGGTGAAATAAGGAGTTTCTCAGACAAAGGAAGACTAAAAGAATACATCTCCAAAAAACCAGCATTGCAAGAGATGGTAAAGGGAATATTCTAAGAAAAAGGAAGAGTAAAAACAAGAAAAGAGTAGAGGAACAGAGATACAAAGGGAAATGAATAAATACCTGTCAATAATAACCTTAAATGTAAATGGATTAAATGCTCCAATTAAAAGACATAGGGTAACAGAATGGATAAGAAAACAGGACCCACATATTTGCTGTCTACAAGAAACACACCTCAAAACAAAAGATTAAAGTGAAAGTAAAGAGATATAAAAAAATATTCCAAGCAAATGGACCTGAAAAAAAAGGTGGGGTAGCAGTCCTCATATCAGAGAAAAAGGATTTCAAAGCAAGGACAATAAAAAGAGACAAAGAAGGACGTTTCATAATACTTAAAGGAACGATCCATCAAGAAGATATAACACTGATAAACATATATGCAAGCAACATAGGAGCACCCAAATACATAAAGAAAATACTAGACTTCCGGCCAAGATGGAGGCTTAGACGGACACGCTAGGTCTCCCTCTACAACTAGAGAGGAATACAACTACTTCAAAAGAAAGGATAACTAGAAATTCCAGAAAATAAAACAACACGGAAGTCCAACATATGAAGTTATAAACCAGCGGTGCCATTTGGGCAGGTAAGAGTTAAAGAGGGCAGTGCTGTTTGCGGTCGCACCTGGACAGCGGCTGGGCGGCGAGGAATCCCGGCTTCAGTCAAGCCCCTGGCGGTGCGCGACCCCGGCGCTGGGGAGAGCGGCTGCCGCATCGCCTTGAACAGTGAGGCCCAGGGGGGCGGGAGGACGGATCCCGGTCTCCTAGCTGAATAACTGTGTGAATCCATCTTGGACCCCCGCCCCCAAAGAAAGCACCACAGGGCTGCGAAATAGGTCGCGGACAGGCAGGCGCCGGTCGCTGATTTGTGACGCGTACACAGGCACTGCCCCGGACAGCCGGCCCAAGAAAACAAAACGCATCTGTCAAAATGAGGCAGACAACTATAGAAATCCCGGTGGCACAGCTCACCAGGCAGCAGATAGAGAACCTGACAGATGAACAGATAAGAAACCTGTCAGAGGCTCAGTTCTGGGCCATTGTTATCAGGTGGCTTACAGAATTCACAAAAGAGCAGGAAAAAGATAAGAAAGAAGCGAAAAACTTTCATAACGAAAGGAACAAAACCGCATACGAGATAGATGGTGAGAAAAAAAAAATCCAGAGTTCATTTCAACAAACTGGAATATGGAGAAGGAACAAGCAGTCAACCAATGCAGCGAGAGGAAATGGCAAGCAACAATGAGAGGATCAGAAACCTCTGGGACAGCTATAAAAGGCCCAACATAAGAATCATTGGTTTGCCAGAGAATGAGGAAGATGAACTAGAACTTGAAAAATTGAGTGAAAATATAATAAAGGAGAACTTCCCAGACTTGGGGAAGGGAATAGACTTGCAGGTCCAGGAAGCAAGGAGAGTTCCCAAGAGACTGGACCCAGGGAGAACCACTCCAAGACACATTATAATCAAAATGTCAAAAATTAAAGATAAAGAGAGAATCTTAAAAGCAGCAAGAGAGAAGAAAAGAATTATGTACAAAGGGGTCCCAATTAGACTATCAGCTGACTTCTCAAGGGAAACCCTACAGGCAAGAAGAGACTGGCAAGAAATATTCAAAGTAATGAAAATCCAAAACCTACAACCACGAATACTCTATCCAGCAAAATTGTCATTCAGAATAGAAGGACAGAGAAAGTGTTTCCAGGACAAAATAAAACTGAAAGAGTTCATTAGATCCAAACCACTGTTATATGAGATGTTAAAGGGACTGGTTTAAAAAAACAGAAGCTAGGGAGATGAAACAAAGGCAAACTAAATAGGCAACGAGAGTGGAAAAGGAACTGTGGGTATGGGAAGCATATTGGGGGGAGGTCAACAGGGAGGGGGAATGGGGAAAGGGAGGGAGATGATATAGGAATTGGGGATCAAGGTAGGAGGGAATGGAATAGACGGAGAGAGGTTGGGAGGAACTGTATGCACAACTAATGGACATAATCTAAAAGGGGGGGACAACTGGAGGGAGGGGGGCCACCGGGTGGAGGGGAGCAGAGGGAAGGCAAATTGGCACAAATGTAATATTTTAATCAATAAAACACATTAAATCTGAAAAAAAAAAAAGAAAAGAAAATACTAGAAGACCACAATAAGTATATTAACAACAACACACTCATAGTAGGGGACTTCAACACTCCATTATCAACAATAGACAGATCATCCAAGCAAAGAAACACCGAGGATATACTGACATTGAACAACACACTAAACCACATGAATTTAACTGATATATATAGAACTTTTCACCCCAAAGAAGCAAAATATACATTCTTTTCAAAGGCACATGCGACATTTTCAAAGATAGACCACATGATAGGACACAAAACAAGCCTCAAGAAATTCAAGAAAATTGAAATTATATCAAGCATCTTTTCAGACCACAATGCCTTGAAACTAAAAATCAACCTAAGGGAAAAAAATCAAAGACACCCAAACTTATGTAGAATGAATAATACGCAATTAAATAATGAATGGGTTAACAATGACATCAAAGAGGAAATCAAGAAATTTCTAGAAACTAATGACAATGAACACACAACAGCCCAAAACCTATGGGACACAGCAAAAGCAGTCCTAAGAGGGAAGTTCATAGCAATACAGGCATATCTGAAAAGATTAGAAGAATGTCAAATAAAAAATCTAATCCTAAAGCTACAAGAACTAGAACAGTAACAACAAACAAAACCTAGGGCAAAAAGAAGAAAGGAAATCATCAAGATCAAAGCAGAATTAAACGACATAGAAACTAAACAAACAATCCAAAAAATCAACAAAACTAGGAGCTGGTTCTTCGAAAAAATAAACAAAATCGACCAGCCTCTAGCCAGGCTCATCAAGAAAAAGGGAGAAGATCCAAATAAACAAAATCAGAAATGAAAGAGGAGAAATCACGACTGATAACTCAGAAATACAAACAATTATAAGAAATTACTACAAACAACTATATGGCAAGAAATTTGACAACCTAGAAGAGATGAACAGATTTCTAGAAACATATAACTTTCCAAAACTGAATCAAGAAGTAGAAGGTCTCAACAGACCAATAACAAAGAAGGAAATTGAAAGAGTAATCCAAAATCTCCCTGCACCCAAAAGCCCTGGACCGGATGGCTTCACAGGCGAATTTTAAAAAACAATTAGGGAAGAACTAACTCATACCCTCCTCAAACTATTCCAAAAAATCCAAGAAGAGGGAAAAATCCCAAACTCTTTCTATGAAGCCAGTATTACCCTAATCCCAAAACCAGGTCAAGACACAGCAAAGAAAGAAAGCTACAGGCCAATATCACTGATGAACATAGATGCTAAAATCCTCAATAAAATTTTGGCAAACAGGATCCAGCAATACATCAAAAAGATCATACACCACGATCAAGTGGGATTCATCCCAGGGATGCAAGGATAGTTTAATATTCACAAATCAATAAATATAATACACTACCTAAACAAAATGAAAGACAAAAATCACATGATCATATCTATAGATGCAGAAAAAGCATTTGATAAAGTACAACACCCATTTAGATGAAAACACTCAGCAAAATGGGAATAGAGGGAGCATACCTTAACATAATTAAGGTTATATATGAGAAGCCTGAAGCCAACATCATACTCAATGGACAAAAACTAAAAGCATTCCCCCTGAAATCAGGAACTAGACAAGGTTGTCCACTCTCCCCACTTCTATTCAACATAGTGTTGGAAGTCCTAGCCACAGCAATCAGACAAGAAAAAGAAATAAAAAGTATCCAAATTGGGAAAGAAGAAGTAAAACTATCACTATTTGCAGACGACATGATAGTATACCTAGAAAACCCTATAAACTCCACTAAAAGACTACTCGATATAATAAGAGAATTTGGCAAAAAAGCAACACACAAAATAAATATACAGAAATCTAAGGCATTTCTGTACACCAACAATAAAATATCAGAGACAGAGACAAAAAAGAAAATACCATTTACTATAGCAACAGGAAAAATAAGTACCTAGGAATAAACTTAACCAAAGAGATAAAAGACCTGTACTCTGAAAATTATGTAACATTGAAGAAAGAAATTAAAGAAGATACAAATAAATGGAAGCAAATACCATGTTCTTGGATGGGAAGAATCAACATCATCAAAATGGACATACTACCCAAAGCAATTTACAGATTCAATGTAATCCCTATTAAAATACCAATGACAAATTTCACTGACCTAGAACAAATACTCCAAAAAATTCATATGGAACCAAAAAAGACCCCGAATAGCAAAAGCAATCTTGAAACAGAAGAACACAGCAGGAGGAATCACAATACCAAACATCAAACAATACTACAAAGCTACTGTGATCAAAACAGTAAGGTACTGGCATAAGAACAGACATATAGATCAGTGGAATGGAATAGAGAGCCCAGAAATAAACCCAGGCCTCTATGGTCAACTAATCTTTGATAAAGGAAGAAGGAACATAAAATGGAGTGAGAAGAGCCTCTTTAACAAATGGTGCGGGGAGAACTGAACAGGGACGTGCAAAAAAAATGAAACTAGACCACCAACTTACACCACACACGACAATAAACTCAAGATGGATTAAAGACTTAAATGTAAGCCGTGACACCATAAAAGTCCTAGAGGAAAACATAGGCAGAAAAATTTCAGATATCCCACGTAACAATATCTTCACAGATACATCTCCTAAGGCAAGAGAAATAAAGGAAAAAATAAACAAATGGGACTACATCAAACTAAAGAGTTTCTGCTCAGCAAAAGAAAACATCAGCAAGATGAAAGGGAAACCAACCATATGGGAAAACATATTTGCCAATGATATCACAGACAGGGGACTGATCTCCAAAATATATAAAGAGCTTATACGACTCAATATCAAGAAAACAAACAACCCAATTAAAAAATGGGCAAAGGACCTGAACAAACACTTCTTCGAAGAGGACATACAGAAGGTCCATAGGCACATGAAAAAATGCTCAACATCATTGGCCATTGGAGAGATGCAAGTAAAAACCACAATGAGATACCACTTTACACCTGTCAGAATGGCCATCATCAACAAATCAACAAACAACAAATGCTGGCCAGGATGTGGAAAAACGGTAACCCTACTGCACTGTTGGTGGGACTGCAGACTAGTGCAGCCACTATGGAAAACAGTATGGAATTACCTCAAAAAACTTAAAATGGAACTGCCTTTTGAACCAGCGATTCCACTGCTAGGATTATTCCCAAAAAATCCTAAAACCCTAATTCAAAAAAAACCTATGCGCCCCTATGTTCATAGCAGCCCTGTTTAAAATAGCTAAGTGCTGGAAACAGCCTAAGTGCCCATCTGTAGATGAATGGATCAAAAAACTGTGGTACATTTACACAATGGAATACTATGTAGCAGAAAGAAAGAGGGAACTCCTGCCATTTGCGACAACATGGATGGAACTAGAAAGAATTATGCTTAGTGAAATAAGCCAGGCAAAGAAAGCAAAATACCATATGATATCACCTAATACAGGAAACTGAAGAGCAACACCAACAAACAAACTAAATAGGCAAAGACTACAATAGTAGTCAGTAGGGGGGAGGGGGGAGGGAGAGAAGGGGGATAAGTAAGGGAAGGGTCTAGTCAAGGAATGTGTATGAATGACTGATGGACATGGACAACGGGGAGGGATATGATTGTGGGAGAAGGGATGGGCTGGGTGGGGGGAGCAATGGGGGAAAAATGGGACAAGTATAATTGAAAAACCAAAAAATAAAAGAAAAAAAAAAAGAAAATGTTAAAAGTATAACAAGGAGAGACATATGACAGCAACTCAATAAATGATGGCATAATAAAAATATTATAACTACAGTAATTATATTTGTGTACTCTAATCCACTCTACCTCTACTGTCCATCTGCCAACTCTTTCACTGCCCATCCCCAGGCTGTAATAAGTCACAATGGATGGAGAAGTCATAAGAGTGGGTGAAAAAGGGAATTGAGAGTCTCTTAGAGTAATGACAATATGAAAATTACTAATATCTTTTGGACCAGTTTCATGGACTAGTCTAATAAGTGCATGTAGTTAATTTCTGATGACTTAAAGTCTCTCATTTACAAATTACATATTAAAAAATGCCTGCTTTGCAGGCTTCTTTTGAAGGTTGCCTGTAATTTATATAATTTATCTAGCACAGCTCCTGGCACACAGTAGACATTCAAAAATGTTGGCTCTAACTATAAATATTATAATTATTATATTTATTTATTGTTTCCAGGATGGAAACAATTATGAAAATTTATCTTTAATTCCAAGGAGTCCCTCTGATGGGGTGTGTTTAGGGTGTGATACTTTCTTTCTTAACATCCTCCCCTTTCCCTGCAGTCCATCTCATCCTGTCCACAGTAGCAGGTCTAGGACACTGAGGCTGGTCTAGGAAAGCTAAACACCTTCAGGGAGTTTTCAGCAACTCAAAATGGAGTATGCTATAAGCGGCTGTAAGTTTAGTAGTCCCCCGATTATCCACAGTTAACCATAGTCTGAAAATATTAAATGTAAAATTCCAGAAACAAACAATTCATTAATTTTACATTACATGACTTTGTAATTAGCACTGCTCTGTCCCCTTCAGGGAGTGAATCATCCCTTTTTCTAATGTATCCATGTTGCCTGCCCACTAGTCACTTAATAGCCAGTTCACTTATCAAATTGGCTATCTTGGTACTGCAGTGCTTGTGTTCAAGTCACACTTATAGTAGCCCAATGCTATGTCACAGTGCCTGTGTCATTCACATCCCTTAATCTCATCATATACACATTAAATCATTTAACATCATTACAAGAAAGGTGAGTACAGTACAATAAGATATTCTGAGAGAGATTATATTCATTTAACTTATTGCAGTATATTGTTATTATTGTTCTATTTTTAATTATTGTTGTTCATTTCTTACTGTACCTAATTTATAAACTAAACATTATCATAGCTCTGTATGTATAGGAAAGATACATAATATATATATTGGGTTCAGTACTATTTATGGTTTCAGGCATCACTGGGGGTATTAGAACATAAAAATTCAGGCATAAAGTGGGTTGTTTACTCACAGTGAATTATATCTTCGATTCTTTATATTTTCTTTTAATCCCCATAGCTTTGATTTTAAGTAGAGATTTTAACAAACTCTTCTCTGAAAATCCAGAGGAACTCTATATTTTCTTTGTTATTATGTAGCCTCTTTTATGACAGGATTTTCTCTTCTTCAAATTAGTACAGAGCATACTTTACCTCTTCTTGTCTTGGCAAGGTTTCTAAAATTCTTCCCACATTGTGGTTCATTTAGCCCAATTAGAATTTCATGAACAGAAGATAAACCACAATATTAAAAAAAGAGATACTAAATGTAAAGTGGTACTGCCACTCTGGAAAAACAGTTGTCAGATTCTTAAAGAATTAACATGAAACTATCAAATTGTCCAGCAGTTTGCAGCCCTGTAGAGATTTCTCAGAGAAATGAAAATTTATATTACCAAAAAAACAGATACAGCAAAATCCACAGAATCTCTATTTGTAATAGCATAAAACTGGAATCAGCCAGATGGTCCTCAACAGGTGAATGGTTAAACAAACTGTGGCACAGCCAGGCCATGGAACATGACTCAGCAATAAGAGATAAACTCACAGTGATTCAAGCAATCATTTAGATGGATCTCGGGAAATTATGCTGAGTGAAAGAAGCTAATCCGAAAGGATACATACTGTTGATTCTATTTTTGAAATGACAAAATTTTAAAATGGGGTGTATAAGGATGGTGGGGGAGGGAAGTGGAAAGTATAATAGGATAGCAGGAGGAAGATGGGTGAGATTGTAAAAGGGCAATGTAAGAGATGATTGTGGTGTTGGAACTGCACAGAATCTTGAGCGTGGTGGTGGGTACAAGAAACTATACCTATGATAAAATTGTATAAAATTTAATACAAACAAGTTAAATTGAGAAAATCTAAATAAAATTGCTTAGTTGTTTCACTGTCAATACCCTTATTATATTACACTATACTGTTGTAAAATGTTGCCATGAGCGAAAACTGGGAACCAGTGCATGGATTCTTCCTGTGTTATTTCTTACAACTGTATCTTAGTCCACAATATCACCAAAAAATTTTTTTCAATTAGAAATAAACTAAGTAGAGCCATTAAGAAAAGTAAAAGGTTAAAAGTAAAACTTTACATAATGTCAAAGTTGAAAGGAAATTAGAATGTTCAAACCCTTAGAAAATTCTTGAATTATCTTGCTTACCCTCTAAATACTTCAACCATGAGAGAATTTACCTCCTTCTGAGGTAATCAGTAACAGCTTTCCTCCATCTAAAGTGTTTTTCTAAAGCTGAAAATGGAATCTGTTTTAAAGAAGCTGCCTCCATTGGTTGTGCAGAACAACTCTAAACCCTCACAGACATGGTTGCCCTTTAAAATCTTAAAGAAAGCTAAAATTTTTTCTCTGAATTTGATTTTCCTTATGATTAACATTCTCAGTTATTTTCCTCCATAAATATTCTTTTATGATCCTTCTCCATCCTACATAGTTCTTCTGTGAGCACTTTCTAATGTCACTAGGTTTTTCTTAATATCACTGTCATGTTTTAAGTGTGAAATAAACTGTGGAGAGTAAGAAGCTGTGGAAGCCAAGGTTGTGGACTTGGAGCTGGGAACGGAAATAAGTGAATTTAAAAAAGGACATGGAAAACAAGGAAGCTTCCTGCTGATGAACTTGTTTTGTAGCTTGCCTCTATCAAGATGAATATCCTGACTGTAATATCACATAGTTTTGTGTAAAAGAGACATAGGATCTACAATTTTCTAAAAATAAAAAGTTTAATTAAGACAAGAAAGAGAGATTAACAGAGATAGGGAGAGGCAGAGCCTGCCTCAACTTCTAAGCTGTCATAAAAGGCAGAATACTTGTAAAAATGAAATGAAAGAAAACAAAAACACCCAGGTTCTGACCAACTCTGGGTGGGTCAAAACTAGATGTTGATATCTGCAAGTAAATAACCTGAAGTGGTTTTATGCTTGACTCCAAACTGCACACTAAATAAAAGTTAGTGTATGAACCCAGCATCTAACTATTTGCAGGAGTATGCATATGTGTAGTATGCATTTGGAGAAGTATTGCATTATCTTCATAGCAGGCTTTCCAAAATTATATCCAAACACACCAAAATGGATTTCTCCTTGATTGTTCTCTTTCTTTTACACCTCATGTTCAATCTATCAGCAAATTTTGTTATCTCTGCCTTCAAAATATATCTGGACTGTGACCACTTTTTAATCAACCCTGTCACTACTACCATCTTCTACCTGCATTATTCTAATATCTCATAAATATATCTACAGTCTTGTTGCTCCCCTACAGTCTTTAAAGGATCAAAATGATCCCCCAAAACATAAGTTAGATCAGCCCTGGCCGGCCAGGTGGCTCAGTTGGAGCATTGTCCAGTACACCAAAAAGTTGCAGGTTCAATCCCAGTCAGGGCACATACCTAGGTTGCAGGTTTGATCCCCGGAGGCAATTGGTGATATCTCTCTCTCTCTCTCTCTCTCTCTCTCTCTCTCTCTCTCTCTCTCTCTGTGTGTGTGTGTGTGTGTCTCTCTCTGTCTCTCTCTCTCTCCCCCCCTTCTCTCCCTCTCTCTCAAACATCAAAACATATCCTCAAGTGAGGATTTTTAAAAATAGAAGATAAATCATGACATCACTGTTGAAAACATTTCAATGGTTTCCAAAGACAAATACTATCATTGGGAGAAGTCAAAATCTTTGCCAGTGCTTTCTATGCCCTACATGATCTGACTCTTGCTGTATCTGTCTCACCTTGTATCTGCTTTACTCCCCAACCCACTCCTTCAGCTCCGCCCTTACGGGTCTTTGCTGTTGTGCAAATATACCAGCCAAACACCTTACTAAGTGCCTTTGCATTTGCTGCTCCCTCTACCTTGGATGCTCTTCTTAAAGATATGTGCGTGACTAACTGTCACACCACCTCTAGGTGTCTGCTTGAATGTCAAAATACCATAAGCTCCCTCCTCCTTCCTAGGACATAAAAGGCACTCTATACTTATTGAAAAACCTGACTGAATAGATAATGGAAAAGAACAAATAAGGCATTTACATAATAGAAAATAATGTTTAGAAATTTTAATAAAATTCTTTTCCTTCAAGCCTAAGCCACAGTCCCCCTCCATTTTGCCCAGTCCTTTTCACAAAGCACAACTCCTTCACTGAATTCATGCACTCCTCCACAATCCCCACTGTTTCATTTTTGTTCTAATTGTTCTATCTATGGCTTGTCTTCTCAAGTAAATCAGAAGCTCAAGAATAAGAGCTATGTTCTAGTGTTTATCCTTCCTCATCACTGGGTGAGATCAAAGTACATTACAGGTATTCAGGAGATAAACTCTTCTTGACTTACTTCCATCCCTGGATTTCATGATCCTTCCTATATTGTTCTTTGATCTATTTTATAATATATTTTAATCTTATGATGATTATATCTCTTTTTCTAATGTAATTGAGTGCCAGCTACACAGTGGCTGCTCAAGGTTTTCCACTGATGTGATTGAATATGACCTTTCAGCATTCTCACAGTCCCCAGAAGCAGAATCTGTCACTTGTTCCTGCCTTAGTGGACTTGTGAGGTAAATGTTGTCACCAAGACTATGTAAATCACAAATGAAAGACAGTTAATGGGAAGTTCATCATCAGGGAAGGAAAAATATTTTGTAGCTCACAGAAAGAATAAAATGTTTTTATTAAATCCTCTTAGCTGTGGGATTTTATCTTGCCACTGGACTTCAAAAATGCAGATTCAGAGAACTCATTTTAGTGCAAATCAAAACATCTTTTTATCTGACTTCTATTCTTAAATGTCATCCTAAGTTTAAAGCTCTTGAATATTGTTTTATGTAGAGTCCTTAAAGATAACTTTGTACATTACAAATTTGGTTTATATAGCTTTGAGTTTGAAGAAAATCTATAGGGAACAAAAACTCATAAAGGAAAATCTATTGATAGGAAAAAAAGGGGACAGACAGGAAAAAGAAACTACATTTTTGTGAGTGATAATAAAATACAGTAAGCACTGGGAGGGGTGAGGATCCTATATATAATTTATTTCAGCCTCTTTGTGTAGTGCAGGCAAGTACTTCTGCCCACAACAGTGAAATGAATTGCCCAAGGTTACATGATGGTTGACATAAATATGATTAGAACATACCTCCCTTACCCTCTCTATATTTTTTCTTGTACATCACTGTTTTTTAACTTAGGAATTTCTAATTTTGCAGTCAGATTTAGCATCCTTGGTGTCTCTCCACTCATGTTCCCCTTCCCAGTTTTAAAAATCAAAAATGCCCACAGACATTGCCAAATGTTCCCTAGAGACACAATCACTTCCGCAGTAGTAATGAGTGTTGTCAAACTACTTTTTGACATGATTAATGAGTGAGAATAATAGAGAAGAGTTTCCATTTCCAGTGCAATAATCTGTACAAGATTCTATGCCTAATAGGTACTTGTGTTAATTAGAATTCTGGTTAAAGTAACAGAAATCCACCTGAAACTAATTTAAACAATGTGGTCATTCATTGGCATGCATGAGTAAAGCACTGAGGCAGGCATTAGACTGGCTGGAAGCAGAGGCAGCTAGGGTCCCTCCATTGCTCCATTTCTTCTTTCAGTTCTCTCTTATTGGCCTTATTATCTCAGGCTCTTCATTTGGGGGTAGACACTGCCCCACTGATCTGGACTCACTTTCTTACAACTTAAAACCCATGAGCAACAAAGAATAATCCTGCCACTTATAGTCAAGGAAGTTCTAGAAAGACAATGATTGGGCCAAAGAGGGCCATGTGTCTGACCCTATGGCCAGGGTATGGTAGCCCTATTTTCACCAGCATGGCGATTGTGGGGAAAGTGAGGGTTGCTCATCAATGGCACAATATCAGCAATGGTAATAATAATGTCCTCTACAGTGCCTTGAAATGATTGAACATAACTATTCTAATTTATATTACAAACTCCTTTAACCCCATTAGACACTACTAATTAGGTTGAAGGCTATTTCAAACCAGATGAAAATTTTATGCCATCAGTGCCTAATTTCTAGCAATGGGTATTTTTGCTGTTAACAAGGCCTGCCCCTAATAATAACACAGTCTGAAATAAGAGTGAAAATGGAGGTCCACAGATCATATAGCTAAATATTTAAATCTCATATAGTACACTAAGTGTTAGTATGTACTGTCTTCCTACACTTACATATATGTCCTTATAAAGACCTGGAAGGTCAGATTTGAATTTAGAATTCTCAAAATCATGGTGTTAGGAAGCATAGAGTGGTTGCATGAGGAAGACCCACTCCAGCCCCCTACCCTCTGATCCCAGCCTGTGCATCCTTTTCCTACCCTCAGGTTTAGTCTTATACTGGGCAGGGCCTACAGACCCAGACCATTGGTGCTCCCTGAAAATTAAGCCCTCTAACACCCTTCTGGGCTAAGGGTTCCTTACTGGCAGCAGGGTCTAACCTGGGCAAGAGAGATTCAGAAATGGCCTTATGCAGGCTCTAGAAGCTGAGGCAGAATCATCTGGCAGGGTACTTCAGATCCAAGTGGCATCAGCCTGAGGGGAAGCAATAGCTCCACTCTGTGGTTCTCAAGCACCACTACTGATGAGTATAGCTGGAAGACATTTACCAATTAACCCTCCGGAAAGCCTGCAGACAGAGGCAAAGTGCTGGGAGTGCTGAGGCTTCAGCTGACATGCCCCCAGGCCTGGCACTGATAAAAACCAGTCTTGTTGCACAGTCTCATTCTTTCTGTGCACACACAGACCCAGCAGAGGTCCACTGTGGATCACTGGTAGCTCCATACAGGTTGCCCATGGCCAGTCACAGGCCGAGTTTGACTTAGGTGTGCACCAGAGTCTTGTAGATCTACCTAATACATAAAAAAAAATACAAAGAAGCAGCCAGAATAGGAAGACAAAGAAACATACCCCAAATGAAAGAACAAGAGTATTCTCCAGAAGAACTACATGAAATGGAAAAAAAAAATTTATCAGACAGAGAGTTTAGAGTAATGATTATAAGGATACTCAACAGCATGAAAAAAGACATAGAAACCATTAAAAAAGGACCACTTAGAAATAAAGAATAAAATATCTGAAATAAATAATACACTGAAAGGAATAAACAGTAGGTAAGATGAAATAGAGCATAAATTAATGCAAGGTAGAAAAAAACACCCAGGCAGAGCAGGAAAAAGAAAAAGAATTTTAATTAAGAGAGCTTACAAAACATTTGGACAACATGAAGTATAACAACATCCACATCATGGGAATATCAGAGGAGAGGAGAACAGGCAAGGGGTCAAGAACCTATTGGAAGAAATACTGTCTGAAAACTTCCCTAACCTGGTGGAGGAAAAAGACACACAAGTCCAGGAAGCTCAGAGAGTCCCAAACAAGTTGAACCTAAAGAGGCCTACACTGAGACATACCTTAATTAAAATGAAAAGGCTTAAAGACAGGAAGAGTATCCTAAAAGCCACAAGAAAAAAGAAGGTATTTACCTACAAGGGATCACCAATTAGATTGGCATCTGACTTCTCAACAGAAACATTTCAGGCCAAAAAGAAGTTGCGTGAAATATTGAAGATGATGAAAAGCAAGGATCTACAACCAAGGCTACTTTACTCAGCAAGGCTATCATTTAAAATTGTAGGAGACATAACGGGCTTCCCAGGTAACAGATAGCTAAAGGAGTTTGTTAATAACAAACCAGTACTGCTTGTTTGAAGAAAAGAAGAAGGAGGAGGAGGAGGGGAAGTAGAAGAAGGGGAAGGGGAAGAAAGGGGAAGGGGGAGCAGAAGGAGAAGAGAAAAAAATAAAACAGAAGAAAATGTTCTAATAATTAAAAGGCACTAAATATATATCTATTGATAATCACCTTAAATATAAATGGCTTAAATGCTCCAACCAAAAGGCATAGGGTAGCTGAATGGATAAGAAAATAAGACCCATATATATACTGTCTCCAAGAGACCCATCTCAAGTCAAAAGATACACACTGACTAAAAGTAAAAGGGTGAAAAAATATTTTATGCAAATGGAAAAGAAAAAATACTGGAGTAGCAGTATTTATATCTGACAAAATAGACTTTAAAAGCATGGCTATAGTAAGAGACAAAGAAGGATACTACGTAATGATAAAGGGAACAACCCAACAAGAGGCTATAACTTTAGTAAACATTTACTGCCCAACATATGATCACCTAGATATGTGAAGCAAATCTTGGTGGACATCTTCTTTGACCACCATGTTATGAAACTAAAAATCAATCACAAGAACACTGAAAAACACACAAAGACATGGAAGCTAAATAACATGTTATTAAGCAATAAATGGGTCAACAACAAGATCAAGGAAGAAATCAAAAGATACCTCGGAACAAATGAAAATGAGGACACAACAATCAAAATCTGTGGGACACTGAGAAAGCAATTCTAAGAGGGAAATTCATAGCATTACAGACCTATCTAAAAAACAAAACAAAACAAGAAAAAGCTCAAATAAATTATCTCAAATCACACTTAAGATACTTAAAAACTAACAACAAAGAAAACCCAAGGTGAGTAAAGGAAGGAAATAGTAAAGATAGAGTAGAAATTTTTTAAAAATAGAGTTTGAAAAAATGATACAAAAGATGAATGAATGAATGCAAGAGCTGGTTCTATGAAAAGATAAACAAGATTAGCAAACATTAAACCAGACTCATCAAGAAAAAAAGAGGAAGGACCCAAATAAATAAAATCAGAAATGAAAAAGGAGAAATAACAACTGAAACCAAAGAAATATAAAGGATTGTAAGAAAACACTATGAACAACTATATGCCAACAAACTGGGAAACCTGGATGAAATGGATAAATTCCTGGAAACATATGATCTTTCAAAACTAAATCAGGAAGAATCAGAGAATCTGAGTGGACAGATTACACATAATGAAATTGAAGCAGTAATCAAAAAATTCCCAACAAAGAAAAGCCCTGGTAATGATGGCTTCACAGGTGAATTTTACAAAACATTCCAGGACGAACTAATATCTTTCCTTCTCAAACTATTTCAGAGATTCAAGAGGAAGAAAGTCTCCCAAACTAATTTTACAAGGCCAGCATTATTCTAATTCCAAAATCATATAAAGACACTACGAAGAAATAAAAATTTAGGACAATATCCCTGATGAACATAGATGCTAAAATCCTCAACAAAATATTAACAAACCAAATACAGCAATGCATAAAAAAAAAAAAATTATACACCATGATTAAGTGGAATTTATTCCAGGAATGCAAGGTTGGTTCAACATTCATAAATCAATAAATGTGATTCACCACATAAGCAAAATCAATGATAAAAAATCACATGATTATATCAATAGATGCAGGATAAGGATTTGATAAAATCCGGCACCCATTTAAGATAAAAACTCTCAGCAAAGTGAAGAAAGAGGGAACATGCCTAAATAAAATAAAGACCATATATGACAAACCCACTGCCAGCATCATACTCAATGGGCAAAAACTGCAATCATTCCCCTTAAGATCTGGAACAAGAAGGGTATGTCCGCTTTCACTTATCTTATTCAACATAGTACTGGAAGTCCTAACCATAGCAATCAAACAAGAAGAAGAAATAAATGGCATCCAAATTGAAAGAAAGAAGTAAAATTGTCATTATTTGCAGATGACATGATGCTGTACATAGAGAACCCAAAAAATTTCAACAAGAAGCTAGTAGAACTAAAAAATTAATTCAGCAAAGTAGCAGAATGCAAAATTAATATACAAAAGTCAGTTACATTTTTATATGCCAATAATGAATAACAATAAGGGAAATTATGAAAACAATATCACTCACAATTGATACAAAAAGAATAAAATACCTAGGAATAAACCTAACCAAGGTTGTAAAAGACCTATTGTCAGAAAATTACAAGACACTGAGAAAGAAACAAACAAGTGTAATACCATGTTTGTGATAGGAAGAATTAACATCATTAAAATATTCATAGCCCTGGCTGCTGTGGCTCAGTGGATTGATCATCAGCCTGTGAGCCAAGTGTTGCAGGTTCAATTCCCAGTCAGGGCACATGACTAGAGGTTGCACATCAGGTCCCCAGTTGGGGGCACAGGTGAGAGGCAACAACACAGTGATGTTTCTCTCCCTCTCTTTCTCCTTTCCCCGCTCTCTACAAATAAATAAACAAACAAACAAATAAATAAATTACTATATATATATATATATATATATATATATATATATATTCATACTTCCCAAAGCAATCTACTGATTCAATGCAATTTCTGTCAAGATTCCAATGACATATTTCACAGAACTAGAACAAATATTTCAGACATTTTATATGAAACCACAAAAGTCCCCACATAGCAACAGCAATCTTGAGAAAGCAAAACAAAGTTGGCGGAATCGCACTACCTAATATCAAATTACACTGTAAGGTCAATATAATCAAAACAGCATGGTACTGGCATAAAAACAGACACATATATCAATGGAACAGATTAGAGAGTCCAGAAATAAATCCACGCGTTTATAGTCAATTAATATTTGATAAAGGAAGCAAGCAAATACAGTGGGATAAATATAGTTTATTCAATAGATAGTGTTGGGAAAATGGACAGATATATGCAGAAAAATAAAAATAGACCACTTTCTTACACCACACACAAAAATAAAACTAAAATGGGTTAAAGACTTAAGTGTTAGACCCCAAACCATAAAAATAATGGAAGAAAACATAGGCAGTAAAATCAATTTCAGTTTCTGTGTCTCGTAAATAAATCTATTTTCTTTCTAAAAAAAAAAAAAAGAAACTGATTCTCAGAGAGGTTTGTCCAAGAAGCCACAGTAGAAGTGACGGACCTCACTGGAAAATTCTTGGAACCGCAATTCCTCATCTGTAAAACCAAAACATATTTTCCCCACAGACCTCACAGAATATAAATTTATTACATTTGCAAAGAAATATTAGAGGTTTTTAATGTCTTTTCACATACATCAAACATTTAAAAAGCCCTAGGGTTCTGTGCAAATGTAAAGTATTATTAATTGCTTAGGCTGCTTTTAATTCCTTTACATGTTTTAGGTACTACAAGGTGATAATAGCATCAAGAGCTAATATAAAAATAATATGCTAAGCTCGATACAAAGAGCTGTATACTGATTGTCTTAATTTATACTAAGAAAAAGTTAATATTCTTAATAACCCACTTTATAGGTAAGAAAATATATGGAAGTTAAGCAATTTGCATTATCATTTTTAGTATCTTAGCAGGTGAGGGTTTAAACTTATAACACTACTTTAAAATAACATTTCCTAACAGAATTCATTCAAGATATCTCATGATTACAACATTTTATAGAATTCAATATACCTGATCACCTACAACAATGGGAAACTGGGAGAGATGCTTAAATTTTGAATAAATTGTGTCCTCTAAAACATAAAAAAAAATACTTAACTGGATTCTCTTTTAAAATTCTGTGAATGTCAATCATTTTCACTCAGGAATGTCTCAATTTTCCCAATAGTTATGATACTAGAGAATTACATAATTTCAGGTAAAATATTTGTAAATAAAATCACATTGGTGACGTATGTGTTGGGGAGAGCAGTTCATCTTTAAAGGAGCCCTTAAAATAATTATTTAAAAAATTACCAAGATTTCCAGCCAAGATGGAGGCCAAGACTAACACGCTCCATTTCCCTCCACAACTAAGAAAGAATACAACTACTGCAAAACCAGAAATAACCAGAAGTTTTAGAAAATAAATGGAAGTCCAACATATAAAGTTATAAAGAAGTGGTGCTCGTCTGAACAGGTAGGAGGGCTGAAGCCAGGGAGAAGAATTCAAGCTGTGCTGTCTGCGGCGGCAGCAGCGATGGGCAGCAGGACGTCAGTAGGCACAAACACCCGTATTTAAGGGGTGGCGAGAAGCGCCTGGGGAGCACCCCTGGCTGCAGACCAGACCCACCAACCTGCGATCCCAGAGCCAGGGAAGGAAGACCTCCATTGCCTTGGCCTTTGAGGCCCAGAGGGGATGGGGACAGAGGAGGAGACTCTCGATCTCTCAGTGGAGAGTGAAAGGCAAGAAACCATCTTGGACCCCCACCCCCAAAGAAAACACCACAGCGTGATGAGACGGGTCGCCCAGCTGTGACAAGTGCACGGGGCTTTGCCCCCTATAGCATAGGAAGTGTGACAGCCCTGCCCAGGAAGCAAAGGTAAACACAAAACACTCAGGATGGCACAGATCATGATAGAGATCTTGGTGACGAAGCTGACCAGACAGCAAATATCTAATCTAATGAAGCAGCAGGTAGGAAATCTTTCTGAGGCTCAGTTTAGAGCTTTGCTTATAAAAATGCTTACAGACATAACAGCAGATCTTAAGACAGGGAAGGAATGAAGACTAGTCCTGCTGAAATGAACAAAAACACATACGAAACTAGTGGTGAGGGGAAAAAAAAACAGAGATCAAATCAACAAATCAGAACATAGGGAAGAAACAAACAGTCAACCAGTGCAGAAAGAGGAAACGAGGAGTGAGGAAAATGAGGAGAGGCTCAGAAACTTATCAGACAGCTAGCTATAAGCAGGCTAACATTCGAATCATAGGGCTGCCAGAAGGTGAAGAAGAACTAGAAATTGAAAAATTATGTGAAAAGATAATGAAGCAGAACTTCCCTAACTTGGGGAAGGAAATAGACTTACAAGTCCAGGAAGCACAGAGAGTTCCAAAAAACTAGACCCAGGGAGAACCACACCAAGACACACTATAATCAAAATGTTAAAAATTAAGGACCAAGAGAGAATCATAAAACCAGCAAGAGAGATGAAGATAATTACATACAAAGGGGTCCTAATAAGACTCTCAGCTGATTTCTCAAAGGAAACTCTAAAGGCAAGAAGGGACTGGCAAGAAATATTCAAAGTAATGAAAAGCAAAAACCTACAACCACAATTACTTTAGCCAGTGACGTTGTCATTCAGAATAGAAGGGCAGAGAAAGTGCTTCCAGGACAAAGTAAAACTGAAGGAGTTCATCAGATCCAAAACACTGTTATATGAAATGTTAAAGGGACTTGTTAAGGAGAAGGATGATCAAAACTATGAACATTAACATGAAAACTGTATCACAACAACCAACAACAGAAGCTAGGGAATTGAAACAAAGGCAGACTAAATAGGCAACAAAAGTGGGAAAAGAATTATAGGTATGAGGAGTATTTTAAGGGGAGGTCAGTGGGGAGGGGGAAGGGGAGAAAGGGTGGGAGATGGTACAGGAATTAAGAAGCATAATAGGAGGGAGTGGAGTAGACAGGAGGATGTTTAGAAGAACTATATGCACAACCAATGGACATGGACTAAGCGGGGGGAGACAACTTGAGGGAGGGGGTCACTGGGTGGAGGGTAAGAAAGGGAAAGAAATTGGGACAACTGTAATAGCATAAACAATAAAGCATATTTAAAAAAACAAAAAAACAAAAAAAGAAGTAAAAATAAAAAATTACCAAAATGTAAGTTGCTCTTCTAAGCTGTATCATAATTTAATATTATTATATATCAAATTGTCTCAATTGTAATACATGTTTGCTATTAATATACTTTATTTTTAAAAAGCTTTAGACTTACAGAAAAATTGAGCAGATAGTACAGAGTCCACATATACTCTCTCTACCCAGTCCCAATCATTCATATCTAACATTGGTAAGGTATTTTTGTCATAATTAATAAGTCAATATTGATACATTATAATTAAGTAAATTTCATACTTCATTCAGATTTTCTTAATTTTTACTTAATGTCCTTTTCTGTTCCAGAATCCCACATGACATTTAGATGTCATGGCTCCTTAGACTCCTCTTGGCCGGGACAGTTTCTCAGACTTTATTTTTGTGACCTTGATAGTTTTGGAGAATTCTGATGAACTATTTTGCAAAATGTTCCTCTTTTGGGCTTTGTTTTATATTTTTCTCACAATTATTCTGAGGTTATAAGTTTTAAAAGAAAAAACAACAAAGGCAAAGTGTTATTGCCATTACATTGTATCAGGTGTACATATATTCCACATGATTTATAGCTATTGATGTTGACCTTGACAACCTGGCTAAGCAGTCTTTATCAAGTTTCTCCACTATAAAATTACTCCTTTTCCCCCCATCTTTCCATACTGTACATTTTGAAAGGCAGTCACTATGCATGGCTCAAACTTAAGGAGTAAGTAATTTTGGTCCCATATCTTTATATCTGTGTAACATATGAAATTCTTTTGCATAATTTATTTAATCATATATATATATGTGGATATTTACTTTATACTTTGAATTTTAAACCAATGCTATTTTATTTATTTTCTTGCTAAATCTTTTCTATCATTGGTCATTGAGAGCGTTTTCAGTAAGCTCCTGTGTCCTTTTGATATACCACAATTAATGCGGTATATACATATAGCATTTGTTTATTTTCTGGTTCTAGAAGATGCTCCAGGCTCATTTTCTCATTTTACATATTTTCTGCCATTTCTCCAAAAAGGCCTTACTACTTTTATTATAAAATGATATTAGAAACCAAGATTTGCATTCTAAGTGTGCTCTTTGCTATTGGGATGTCATTTCTTTGGGGCCCTCTCAGCTTAGAGAACAAAGAAATACATCTATGTATACTAACCCATGTACAAGTACACATAAATATGTATCTATAAATATTTCTATGTGTAACCCTCTCTATCTATATTAAGTTAAATGTGAGTTATCCCACGGTGTCTACAATTCTAATCCCTCATCACATGGGTCATTCTAGCCTTTTCCCCTAGTTTATCTTAAATCCCCATTATAACTTTAAGAAATCTGGTTCCAACTATCCACCATCCTTGACTTCATTGTTTGATTCCAGTATATATGTTAATCAGAGCCCCATGGTAAAAAAAAGTATCAACTAGAAAACAATGCTTTTGTGCAGTTCCTTTTGCCTTTATTTCCAGTTACTTAGGTTAGCATATTTTCACTTTCTACCTTATTAAGGTTATTTCATATTTTATAATAGAGTTAGATTCTCTATTTAAGTCTTCATTGTGTCTGAGACCTCATGACCACTTAAATTATGTTTTTAAATTTACATACATTATGGTCATCCTTAGTGTTGTAAAGTTCCATGGTTTTTGACAAATGTATAATGTCATGTAACCACCATTATAGTTTCACAACCCTCTAAATTCCCTCTGCTTATCCTGTTCTTCTCTTTCCCCAAAACCCTTGCCATCATTAATCTTGGTAGTGTCTCTATTGTTTTACTTTATTCCAGAATGTTACATAATCGGACTTATACATCATATAGCTTTTTCATGCTGACTTTCTTATGGAACATATACATTTATGTTTTTTCCATACTTTTCTATGACTTGATAGCTCATTTCTTTATTTTATGAGTATTTCTTCCTGTAATTTTAAAAAGATTTTATATATTTTCTTTTAGAAAGAGGGGAATGGAGGGCGAGAAACATCAATGTGCAAGAGATACATTGATTCGTTGCTTCTCTCATGCCCCCAATTTGGAACCTGGCCTGCAACCAAGGCATGTGTCCTGACTGGAAATCAAACCAGTGACCTTTTGTTGCACAGGCCATTTGTTGCTCAACCCACTAAGCTACACCAACCAGGGCTCATTTCTTTTTATTGCCAGTAATATTCCACTATATAGATTTACATCCGTTATGGTTTATTCATTCACCTATTGAAAGACATCTGGGTTGCTTTCAGTTTTGGGTTAGTATGAATAAACCTGCTATAAACATTTGTGTACAGGTTTTTGGGTAGACATATATTTTCAACTTAACTAGTTAAATAGCTAAGAAAATTATTACAGATTATATAATAAGACTATTTTTAACTTCATAAGAAGCTGAAAAACTGTCTTGCAATGTGCCTGTACCATTTCCCTTTCTACCAGCAGTGAATAAGATTTCCTACTTCTCTGCATTTTCAACAGCATTTGGTATGCGGTGTTACCTCATTTTTGTTTTAATTTAGTATTCCCTAATGACATAAGATGTTGAGTATCTTTTCGTATACTTCTTATTTGTATCTTACTTGATGAGTTCCCTGTTCCAATTTTTTGCCTTTAAAATAGCATTCTTTCTATACTTTTGGATACATTTTTTTTTAATCAGATATACGTTTTGCAAAAAGTCTGTGGCTTGTCGTTTCAGTAACTTAAAAAATATCTTCTACCAGGATGTAGTTTTTAAACTCAACAAAGTTGAAGTTAACAAATTTTTTTTTCATAGATTATGATTTCGTTGTTTTATCTAAACCCTCATTGCCAAACCTGTGGTCACTTAGATTTTCTGACATGTTATCTTCTAGAAATTTTATGGTTTTTACATTCAGGATTGTGACTCATTTGGGGTTAGTTTTTGTAGAAAGTGTATAGTGTGTGTCTAGGTTTAATTTTTTGCATATGGATGTCCAATTTTTTGATGAGCAATTGTTGAAAAGACTATCTTTTCTCAATTAAATTGCTTTTGCTCTTTGTCAAAAATCACTTTACCACACTTGTTTGGATCTATGTCTGATCTCTCCTGTTCCATTGAGCTATTTGTTTATTCTTCTACCACATTGTCTTTCTTACTGTAGCTTTACAGTATTACTTTAGGTGTCATTTTTGTTTGTTTGCTTTAATATTTTATTGTCTACTTGGGGTCTTTTACACTCCCATACAAACTTTAGAATCACTTTTCCAATATCCATAAAATAGCTTGTTTGGAATTGATTGGGATCACATTGGATCTATAGATGAATTTGAGAAGAATTGATATCTCAACAATATTGAGTTTTCCTATCCGTGAACATGGACCATATCTTCATTTATTTAGATATTCCTTGATTTTTTTCAGTTTTATAGTTTTTCATCTATAACACAAATTTAGTATATATTTTGTTAGTTCTATTTATTTTTTTATTTGCTTTTGGTACATATATAAATTGTATAATAATTTTAATTTCTACTTTCTTTTTTTAAATTTATTGATTTGTTTATTTATTTTATTTTTAGAGAGCGGGGAAAGGAGAAAGAGAGGGAGAGAAACATCACTGTGTGGTTGCCTCTCACTTGTGCCCCCAACTGGAGACCTGACGTGCAACCTAGTAATGTGTCCTTACTGGGAATCGAACCAGCGACACTTGGCTCACAGGCCAATGTTCAATTCACTGTGCCACAGCAGCCAGGGCTCTTAATTTCTATTTTCAATTGTTCATTCATGGTATATGCAATGACAACTACCTCTATATATTAATATGTATCCTACAATCTTGTTATAACTACTTATTAGTTCCAGGAGGTTTTTTGTTGACTCTTTGGGATTTTCTAAATAGATATATTCAAATGTCATCTATGAAGATAGTGTTCTTTCTTCCCAATCTGTATACCTTTTGTTTCCTTTTCTTGTGTTATTACACTAGCTAGGATGTAGAATTTAAGTAGGATATGAACTAAGAGAGACAAGATTGAACATCCTTGTCTTATTTCTGATCATAAGAGGAAAGCATCCAATTTGTCACAATTAAGTATGATGCTAACTGTATTTTTTAGATGTTCTACATCAAATGGAGGATGTCTCTCTCCATTTCTAGTTAGGAGTTTTTATAATGAATGAATAAAGAATTTTGTCAAATGACTTTTCTACATCAATATTTAATTAATGAAAATCACGTGAATTTCCTTTAGTTGGTTAATGTGATGATTCTGAATTTTGAATGTTGAGCTAGTGTTGCATACCTGACATAATCCCCACTGATTGTAGCATATCATTATTTATTCTATATATTATTAAAGTGAATTTGCTAATGTCACTGAGGATTTTTGCATTAAAGTTCATGAAACATATTGGGCTGTAATTTTCATTCTGTAAAATGCCTTTCTCTGGTTTTCATATTGGGGTAATGCTTCCCTCATAAAATGAGTTAAAAAGTGTACACTGTGTTTCTATTTTCTGTAATATTGTAGAAAACTGGTGTAATTTCTTCCTTAAATGTTTGGTAGAATTCACCAATGAAACCATCTAGGTCTAGTTCTTTATTTTTTGACAGGTTACTATTTATACATTTCTTTAATAAATATAGGTCTATTCAGATAATCTAAATTTTTTGCATGTTTTGATAGTTTTTGTCTTTCAAAGAAGTAGTCCATTTTATCTAAATTATCAAATTTGTCAGATAATTTTGTTTGTAATATTTCTCTGTTATTCATTTAATGTGCATAAGATCAATAGCGATGAGCCATCATTCATTTCTGATATTAATCATTTGTGTCTTCCCTCTTTTTCCTTCATTAGACTGGCTACAGGTTTATCAATTGTACTGATATTTTTCAAAGAAATAGCTTTTGGTTTCATTGGCTTTCTCTACTTATTACTTCTTTCCAACTTCATTGATTTGTGCCCTAATTATTCCTCATGTCTTTTTATCTGCTTATTTTAAGTTTAAGTTTCTCTCATTTCTCTGCTTTCTTATAGTATAAGTTTAGGTGATTGATTTTTTCTTTGCTAGCATATGTATTATATGCTATAAATTTCCCTCTGAGCACTGCTTTCACTGCATCCACCAAATATGCCATATTTTCCTTCATGCATTCTTCCTCCAATGCTCTTTTTTAATGTAGATCCAAACTTCTGACCTATATTATTTTTATTCATTTATGAGAAACTTCTCTTAACATTTCTAGCAGAGTAAGCCTACTGGTGACAATGACTTACTGTGTGTGTGTGTGTGTGTGTGCGTGTGTGTACAATCTTTATTTCTCCTTCATTTTCAAAGGGTAATTTTAATGGATACAGAATAATAGGTTAGTTTATTTGCCCCTTCCAATATTGTTAATACTTTATTCTATTCTCTACATGCATGGTTCTAATAAGAATTCTGATTTAATTCTTAGCTTTGTTCTTTTTTAGATTATGTCTCTGTATTGTTTTTTTTTTTTTTTTCCAGTTTGAATGTGTGAAGGGCAGATAAAAGTGACACTCAAACTGGTAAAAAAAAAAAATAATTAGCAGCAAAAGAGAAATGTGATAAGCAGATTAAGAAAATTTTCAAGAGGGACTAGAGACTCAGATATGGAATATTTATCACCTGAGAAACAGTCAGAGTTAATCCAGAGTGTAAAGAAATAATATTTATAACCTGGGAAAATGTGATAAGAAGACTGAGAAAACTTTCAAGAGGAAATGAGGCTGGAGACATAAACAGTCAGAGTTAACCGAGTGTGAGGGGCACCCATCATGGAATATTTATCACCTGGGAACTATGCATGGTCAGCGAGATAAGGACCCTTAGTTGATTTAGCCAATTGCGTTAGATTGTGACTCCAGAGTTTCCAGTAGGGAAAAATGGAGAGGAAGGGGAGGGGAAGAAAAGGGGGATTTACTCGTGTTAGGATAAAAGCGGCCTACTCTGAGCTTTGCCATGCCCTTTGTTAGGCTACACCTCCCTGACTTGCAAATCCGTGAATAAACAAATGCCTCATTTACTGCTTAAGTCCTGTGTCCCTGTGTTTTATTGTGAGCATTTCTCACAAATGTGATATGCTTAAGTGCATACTACTTAATGTCATCTGATATTTCTAAATCTGTGCTTTGGCATTTGTCATTAATTTTGGAAATTCTTGGCCACTATTACTTATGTCTTCTGTTTCTTTCTCTTTTGTTTCTCCTTCTAGTATTCCTACAGTTCTTGGATATTCTGGGTTTATTTTTTATTCCTTTTTATTTTTGTATTTCAGTTTATAAAGTTTTTGTTGACATATATTCAAGTTCACTGGTTCTTTCCTTATTTGTGCCCAAACTACTGATGATTTTTTTAAGAGTATTTCTCATTTCTATTATGGTGTTTTTTATTTCTGTCATTTTATTTTCATTCTTTCTTAGAGTTTTTATCTCTGCTTAAATTATTCATTTGTTATTGCATACTATTTATTCATTGTTTTTTTTCATTAGACCTCTTAACATAATTAATAATACAGTAGTCCCTTGCTATATCGCGGTTCACTTATCGCGAGCTCACTGTATCATGGGACTTTTAAAAATATTATATTTAATTATTTATCACAGATTTTTTGCTATATCGGGGCATATTGCAGTACTGTATATGTATGTTGTTAAAGTTACGTAGGTTTAGGAGTGTAGAATAAATTTAAGGTTTCTACTTCTCAGGGGGGTCTGGAACGTAATACCTGCGATAAGTGAAGGAATGTAGTTAGCTAAAATTCACATTCTCATAATTCTGTTACAGAAACAGGGGTGTTCCAAAAAACCCCAGAGTTTGCGGCTGGGGGATGGGGAGAAGGAAGCAGCTTTTAGAATGCCTCCACATGCCTGAGGCTGGTGGCTAGTGTCTTTTTTATGCAAAATGGCTTTAATGCATCCAAAGCCTCAGGTAGATGGGAGGGCACTTGGACCAGGGGATGGTATGGAGAAAGCACACTGAGCCTGCGTGAGGTTCTGTGAATGGTCAGAACTGGTTACCGCACCCACTGCATCAGAGGACGTAGTCAGGGATTTAAAAATAAGCGGCAGACATTTTAGCCAGGCTGACTGTGCGGATTTAACTAAGACTGAGGCTGACTGTGAGGAGTTGACTGAGGCTGAGGCTGATTGTGCAGATTACAAAAGAACTAACTATGCAGTTTACAAGGAGGCTGAGAATCCACGAGGTTCTGGATTAAAAGCTGGTGGACCCCATAACACAGACAAGGTCTCCCCAATCAGGATTGAATGATTGGCAGCTACTGGTAAAGCTGAACTGTGTTTGGAAAGTAGGGAAATGGTTTCTCTAACTTTTCTAAAACTAGCCTGGTTTGGTAGGGGGGAGGCAAGGATATGTGTTTATGGGTGTTTTAAAGAACATAAGACTTAACAACAGAAATATGCAAATAACTAAATCTATATAACTGTTAAATAAACAATTCTTTTTCTTTTCACTAAACTCTGGTATCGAGAGTTATAATTTTGGCGGCGGGCAATAGGGCCCCTAACTAAAGAGCCCATGGGTTTGTTTTCAATTGGAGCAGCCCAGGGGTTCTGTAACAATTCCAAATTCTTTATTGTACCAGAATCTTGTTCTGATACTTGCTTAATCTCTTCAGACTATGTGTTCACTTTTCTTTAGACATGTCTTGTAATATACTTGTTGAAAATCAAACATGGCATATCAGGTAATATAAACTAAGATAAACAGGCCTCACACTATTTATCTTAGTTTCTATTAATCTGTCTAGGAATTTGGTTGCTCATAATGCTTTCTGTAGAGATACCAAGGGTTTCCGTTTCTTCTGTGTTCTTGTTTTCTCCACTATTGGATTTTCCTAACTATTTAAATAGTGTCTTGCAGCTGTTCTGTTGTAATCCACTGTTATTATCCTATCACATGTTGATCTGGTGGAAAGATGGGGTTAATAACAATCTTATTATTATATCTCAGTCTTAGAGTGTCTGAGTCTTTGGGTTGTGACTTTCAGAAGTCTTTCTTAGCTTTTTTCTTCCTTTAGGTAACAAATGAAGACTAGAATGGGCCAGGGTTGGCTCATCATCTTTCACCCAGGTCAGATAAGGTTCTGGTTAGTTTCCCTTGAAGAGGAAGACTTTGTTATGAGTAATGTCTCAGGGATATTTCAAAAGGGCTACTTTTATCTTCCACCTGACCAAACATGAGGGTTTTTCCCTAGGATCATTATCATGAAAATTTAGTGGGCTTCTTAAAGATAAAGTTCAAGTGACTGTGAGGGCCCTCTTAAGACTTCCCCCAAAAGTTTTGCACTCTCAAGTTAGTCAACAGTCAGCCTTTAACAATTAATTCCTTCCACTCTATGACTCCAGTGTCTTCCTGTTTAAGTAAGTTGATCTTGACTCTAATTCTCTGTATTCCTCTCTCTCTCTCCAGATTTCAAGATGCTTTGGGACTTCAATACTCTAACAAGTCTAAGAAAAGTTGTTGATTTTCAGTTTGTACACCCTTTTATTGTTGTTGTAAAAATGGACGTTGTTGGTGAATGATTACCAAGCACTTGACATGTTGGAAATGAAACCAGAATTTCTTGCATTACATTTTTAGATGACTCATTTTTATTCTTTTTGAAATCACTTATATTTCTGAATTTAATTTACAAAACTTTTCATCCTAGTAGGGCTTAGTTAGGGTGGCCTTGGAATTATAGCCAGGTCTCTGTTAACTGCATCATTCTAAATTTTAATCATATGCAAAAAGTCTGTAAAAATTATTACTAGTGAAGATGTTGAAGTTCAAGAAGAGAAAGAACACACCCTCAGTCACACAACAAGTTAACCCCAGAGGAAAAAAAGCTCAAATCCTTTAAATCTTCTGGATTATTTATTCAATAGTCATGTCTCTGCATACTTCCAAATGCAATTTTAGTTTATAATTTTCTTTCAAAACAATGAAAGATGGTAAGGATGCAAATCTTCTGCATTATTTTTCTTGCAAAAGTTATTGTAAATATGCATAACTAATAGTATACATATTTATTTGGTCTTCTTCCTTTGAGACTCTTATCAGCTTATAATTAGTGAGAAAACTATTTTAAGGTATAAAATGTTTTTTGCTAGAATAAAAATGAATGTGATTAACAATGTAAAATCCCATTTTTTAAATTGAATGATCTTCACTTAAAATGCTCACAGTCTGATTTTATTTAAGTAACAGGTGCATCTTAAAATACAACTGATTGTTTTATTTATTTATTTTTTTCATCTGGCACTTAAGAAAATTGCTGAAATGTAAGTACTCATGCTAGAAATATGTTCAATATTTAGATAGAATATCAGAATCGCTATGGAAAATAATGTGAATTAAGCCATGGGTAAATCTTTGAAAAAGAGAGTGTTGATTTGGGGCCTCTGATCTCTGTGTTATCCCATTTCTCTACTGGCAATAGAGATGTTCCTTTTAAGGTCCCTAAAATCTGAACTATTAAGAAGCAGTACTACAGAATCAATTTTGGTTTTGTCTCCCACCCTTTCACAGACAGCCTTTCTTTGAAATCAATTCCTTTTTGACATTAATTGTTTAAAGGCCATAACTTCATTTCCAGATTAAATACATTGTATTATTCTCAGAATATTAAGATAAAAGAAAACAGAAAAAAATCAAATCAAACTTTGAATACTATGTTTGATTTACTAAAAAATGTCTAGAATACTAAAGTATTTTCAAAGGTAAATCTTTGGTGTGACAAATGCATATAACAACTCCACAGGCTGAAGGGTCTTTCTTTAAAAAGCATCCTGTAGCTACTTTAACAAGCATACTGGGTATCATCCATAATTCATGCAAGTATATTGAAGCTTTCTGCTGCCATCCAAGAAGGAAGGTTTTCAAAGACACAGGAGTGCAAGTAATCCAATATTCCTTGTAAAAAAATCCGTACATCTCATATAGATTTTACACTGGAGAACATTTCCATGCTGAAGTCCTCAAAAAAAAACAATGTGATATTTTCAGAAAACGTAGATTTATGTTATATGTTCTTTCAGCAGGCTTGGGGAATGGCCATTAGATCATCACATTGAGGGTGTAATTCTCCTTTTTTTAAGTTTATTTATTCTTTTTCTATTACAGTTGTCCCACTTTTTCCCCCATTGCTCCCCTCCCACCCCACCCACCCCTTCTCACACAGTCAATCCCGACCCCATTGCCCATTTTCATGGGTCACTCATACTAGTTCCTTGAGTGGACCCTTTCCCTGCTTTCTCCCTCTCCACTTCCCCCTGGTTACTGTCAGTCTGCTCCTCGTTTACTTGCCTCTGGTTTTATTTTGCTCATTTCTTTGTGTTGTTCATTATTTTCCTATATTAGGTGATATCATATGATATTTGTCCTGTGCTGTTTGGCTTATTTAGCTAAGTATAATACTCTCTAGTTCTATTCATGTTGTCGCAAATGGTAGGAGTTCTTTCTTTCTGCTGCGTAGTATTCCATTGTGTAAATGTTTCAATTTTTTGATCCACTCATCCACTGATCAGCACTTAGGCGGTTCCCAGCACTTGGCTATATAAATAGCACTGCTATGATCATAGGGGTGGACAGGTCCTTTTGAATTGGTGTTTCAGGATTCTTTAAGTATAATCCCAGAGACAGAATCACTGGATCAATAAGCAGTTCCATTTTTAGTTTTGGAGGAAATTCCATACTGTTTTCCATAGTGGCTGTAACAATCCACATTCCCAAGAACAGTGCACTAGGGTTCCCTTTTCTCTACATTTGTTGATGATGGCCATTTGACTGGTGTGAGGTGGTATCTCATTATGGTTATAATTTGCATTTCTGATGGCTAGTGATGTTGAACATTCTTTCATATGCTTATGGACCCTCTATATATCCCCCTTGGGTAAGTGTCTGTTCAGATCCTTTACCCATTTTTAAATTGGATGGTCTGTCTTCTTGATGTTGAATCATATAAGTTCTTTATATATTTTGGAAATCAAACCCTTGTCTGAGGTATGATTGGCAAATATATTTTCCCATATGGTTGGTTCCCTTTTTATCTTGCTGATATTTTCTTTGGCTGAGCAGAAACTCTTTAGTTTGATGTAGTCTCATTTGTTTATTCTTTCCTTTACTTTTCTTGCCCTAGGAGATATATCAGTGAAAATGTTGCTATGTGGGGTATCTGAAATTTTCCTGCCTATATTTTTCTCTATGACTTTTATGGTGTCGCAGCTTACATTTAAGTCTTTTATCCATCTTGAGTTTTTTCTGGTGTATGGTGTAAGTTGGTGGTCTAGTCTCATTATTCTTACTTTTTCCTTTCCAGTTCTCCTAGCACTACTTGTTGAAGAGGCTATTTTCACTCCATTTTATGCTCCTTCCCCCTTTGTCAAATATTAGTTGACTGTAGAGATGTGGGTTTGCTTATGGATTCTTTACTCTTTTCCATTGATCTATATGTCTGTTCTTATGCCAGTACAAGATTTTTTTTATTACAGTGGCCTTGAAGTATAGTTCGGTTTCAGGTATTGTGAATCCTCCTACTTTGTTTTTCTTCCTTGATATCTCTGTGGCTGTTCAGGGTCTTTTTTGATTCCATATAAGTTTTTGAAGTATTTGTTCTAGGTCTGTGAAAAATGTCATTGGTATTTTAATAAGGATTGCATTAAATCTATAAATTGCTTTGAGTAGTATGGATATTTTAATGATGTTGATTCTTCCCGTCCATGAACATGTATATGCTTCCATTTATTTGTATCTTCCTTAATTTCTTTCTACAGTGTTCTCTAGTTTTCCAAGTACAGGATTTACCTCCTTGGTTAAGTTTATTCCTAAGTACTTTACTTTTCTCATTGCTATAGTAAATACATTTTTTTTCTACTTTCTATCTCTGATATTTTATTGTTGGTGTGCAGAAATGCCTTCAATTTCTGAATATTAACTTTGTACCTTGCTATTTTGCTGAATTCACTTATTAGGTCAAGTAATTTTTTAGTGGAGTCTACAGGGCTTTTTACGTACACTATTGTGTCTTCTGTAAATAATGACTGTTTTACTTCCTCTTTTCCAATTTGGAAGTCTTATTTATTTTTCTTTTTGATTGCTGTGATTAGAACTTCCAAAATTATGTTGAACAGAAGTGGAGAGAGTGGACATCTTTGTCTCGTTACTGATCTCAGGGGAAATGCTTTTGGTTTTTGTCCATTGAGTGTGATGTTGACATCAGGTTTCTTGTATATGGCCTTTATTATGTTAAGGAATGCTCCCTCACTTCCCACTTTGCTGACTGTTTTTATCATTAATGGGTGCTGAACTTTATTAAATGCTTTCAGCATCTATTGATATGATTGAGTGATTTTTGCCTTTCTTTTTGTTTATGTGGTGTCATTTATTTATTTAATAATTTATTTGTTTGTTTGTTTGTTTATTTTTAGAAAGAAAGAGAGGAAGAGAAACATCACTGTGTGCCTCTCACTCGCGCCCCTAAGCGGGGACCTGATGTGCAACCTAATTATGTGCCCTGACTGATAATTGAACCAGCAACACTTGGTTTGACGCTCAATCCACTGAGTCACACCAGCCAGGGATAATTTTTTTAATATGCTTTATTGATTATGCTGTTACAGTTGTCCCAATTTCTTTTCCCTTTGTTCCCCTCCATTCACTAACCCCCCTCCCTCCAGTTGTTTCCTTTCCTTTGTTCATGCCCAAAGGTTGTGCGTATAGTTCTTCTCAACATCTTCCTATCTATGCCACGCCCTCCTACTATGCTTCTTAATTTCTGTACCATCTCTCTCACTTTACCCCCTTCCCTGTCCCAGCTGACCTCCCTCAAAAATGTTCTCCATACCTATCATTCTTTTCCCACTGTCGAAGCCTACTTAGTTTGCCCTCGTTTTGATTTCTTAGCTTCTGTTGTTGGTGGTTGCAATATAGTTTTCATGTTAATGTTCATAGTTTTGATCCTCCTTCTCCTAAACAAGTCCCTTTAACATTTCATATAACAGTGGTTTGGATATGATGAACTCCTTCAGTTTTACTTTGTCCTGGAAGCACTTTCTCTGCCCTTCTATTCTGAATGACAGCTTTGCTGGATAGAGTAATCATGGTTGTAGGTTTTGCTTTTCATTACTTTGAATATTTCTTGCCAGTCCCTTCTTGCCTGCAGAGTTTCTTTTGAGAAATCAGCTGAGAGTCTTATTGGGACCCCTTTGTACATAATTCTCTTCTCTCTTGCTGCTTTTAAGATTCTCTCTTGATCCTTAATTTTTAACATTTTGATTATAGTGTGTCTTGGTGTGGTTCTTTCTGGGTCCAGTTTTTTTTGGAATTCTCTGTGCTTCCTGGTCTTGTAAGTCCATTTCCTTCCCCAACTTGGGGAAGTTCTACTTCATTATTTTTTCACATAATTTTCAATTTCTAGTTCTTCTTCTTCACCTTCTGGCAACCCTAGAAATTGGATGTTGGCCCGCTTAGAGCTGTCTGATAGGTTTCTGAGTCTCTCCTCACTTTCTTCACTTTTCATTTCCTCTTTCTGCGCTGGGTGACTGTTCCTTCCCTATGTTCTGATTTGTTGATTTGATTTCTGGTTTTATTTCCCTCACCACTAATTTCATATGTGTTTTTTTTTTTTTCAGATTTAATGTGTTTTATTGATTAAATTATTACATTTGTGCCAATTTCCCTTCCCTCTGCTCCCCTCCACCCGGTGGCCCCCCTCCCTCCAGTTGTCCCCCCCTTTTAGATTATGTCCATTAGTTGTGCATACAGTTCCTCCCAACCTCTCTCCGTCTATTCCATTCCCTCCTACCTTGATCCCCAATTCCTATATCATCTCCCTCCCTTTCCCCATTCCCCCTCCCTGTTGACCTCCCCCCAATATGCTTCCCGTACCCACAGTTCCTCTTCCCCTCTCGTTGCCTATTTAGTTTGCCTTTGTTTCATCTCCCTAGCTTCTGTTTTTTTTTTAAACCAGTCCCTTTAACATCTCATATAACAGTGGTTTGGATCTAATGAACTCTTTCAGTTTTATTTTGTCCTGGAAACACTTTCTCTGTCCTTCTATTCTGAATGACAATTTTGCTGGATAGAGTATCCGTGGTTGTAGGTTTTGGATTTTCATTACTTTGAATATTTCTTGCCAGTCTCTTCTTGCCTGTAGGGTTTCCCTTGAGAAGTCAGCTGATAGTCTAATTGGGACCCCTTTTACATAATTCTTTTCTTCTCTCTTGCTGCTTTTAAGATTCTCTCTTTATCTTTAATTTTTGACATTTTGATTATAATGTGTCTTGGAGTGGTTCTCCCTGGGTCCAGTCTCTTGGGAACTCTCCTTGCTTCCTGGACCTGCAGGTCTATTCCCTTCCCCAAGTCTGGGAAGTTCTCCTTTATTATATTTTCACTCAATTTTTCAAGTTCTAGTTCATCTTCCTCATTCTCTGGCAAACCAATGATTCTTATGTTGGGCCTTTTATAGCTGTCCCAGAGGTTTCTGATCCTTTCATTGTTGCTTCCCATTTCCTCTCGCTGCATTGGTTGACTGCTTGTTCCTTCTCCATATTCCAGTTTGTTGAAATGAACTCTGGATTTTATTTCCTTTCCTTCTGTCTCGTATGCTGTTTTGTTCCTTTCGTTATGAAAGTTTTTCGCTTCTTTCATATCTTTTTCCTGCTCTTTTGTGAATTCTGTAAGCCACCTGATAACAATGGCCCAGAACTGAGCCTCTGACAGGTTTCTTATCTGTTCATCTGTCAGGTTCTCTATCTGCTGCCTGGTGAGTTGTGTTACCGGTATTTCTAAAGTTGCCTGCCTCATTTTGACAGATGCTTTTTGTTTTCTTGGGCCGGCTGTCGGGGGCAGTGCCTGTGTACGCGTCACAAATTAGCGACCGGCGCCTGCCTGTCCGCGACCTATTTCGCAGCCCTGTGGTGCTTTCTTTGGGGGTGGGGGTCCAAGATGGATTCACACAGTTATTCAGCTAGGAGACCGGGATCCGTCCTCCGCCTCCCTGGGCCTCACTGTTCAAGGCGATGCGGCGGCCGCTCTCCCCAGCTCCGGAGTCGCGCACCGCCAGGGGCTTGGCCGCTGGGACTCCTCGCCGGGGTCACGCACCGCCAGGGGCTTGCGTAGCCAGGACTCCTCGCTGCCCGCCGCTCCGGGTGCGACCGCAAACAGCACTGCCCACTTTAACTCTTACCTGCCCAAATGGCACCGCTGGTTTATAACTTCATATGTTGGACTTCTGTGTAGTTTTATTTTCTGGAATTTCTAGTTATCCTTTGTTTTGAAGTAGTTGTATTCCTCTCTAGTTGTAGAGGGAGACCTAGCGTGTCCGTCTAAGCCTCCATCTTGGCCGGAAGTCTCATATGTGTTTTCATTCATTTCAGCAGGACTAGCCTTCATTCCTTCCCCATCTTGTTTAAGATCTTCTATTAGGTCTGTAAGCATTTTTATAACCAAAGCTCTGAACTGTGCCTCAGAAATATTTCCTATCTGCTGAGCCATTAGGTTAGATATTTGCTGTCTGGCCAGTTCATAACCAGGATCTCTATCATGATCTCTGCCATCCTGACAGTTCTGTTGTTTACCTTTGCTTCCTGGGCAGGGTTGTCACATCTCCTCTGCTATAGAGGGTGGAGCTCCATGCACTCATCTCAACCAGGCAACACTTCTCACCACACTGTAGCATTTTTCTTGAGGGCGGGGGTCCAAGATGGATTCCTGCCATTCACTCCCCAGTGAGAGACCGAGAGCCTCCTCCTACATTCCCACACCGTCAGTGCCTCACAGTCCAAGGCAATGGAGGTCTGCCTTCCCTGTCATTGGAATCATGAGCTGACAGGTTTGGTCTGCAGCCGAGGGTGCTCCCCAGGCGCTTCTTGCCTCCCCTTAAATATGGATGTCTGTGCTTACTGCCATTCCACCACCATCGCCACAGCTGCTGCTGCCAGCACAGCTTGACCTCTCCACCCCAGCTTTTCCCCTCCTACCTGTCCAGATGAGCAGCACTTTTTTATAACTTCATATGTTGGACTTCCATGTAGCTTTATTGTTGAAACTTCTGGTTATTTCTGGTTTTGTGGTAGTTGTATTTCTTCTTAGTTGTGGAGGGAGATGGAGCGTGTCAGCCTAGGCCTCCATCTTGGCTAGAAGTTGTCTCTTTATATTGACAGTTTCCTGTGTTTGCCTCTTTGTGTCTTAGGTAGAACTGTTGCTCCTGTTACATTGTAAGGGGCGGAGCCTTAGAGATTCATCAATACAGGGTGACCCATTTCACCACATTGTGGTGCTATATGTGGGGGAGGGGTCCGAGAGGGAACAATGCTGCCTGCCCAGAACTCCACCCTTTTCCAGGCACTTCTCCCACCTCCGCATGGGACTGGCGCCCCTCCAGCTGCTGCCCTGGCCATCGTTCCCAGAGTGGGTGGGACTGTGGATATTCTAGGACAATGGGGGCCCTTTAAACCAGTGAACTCTGCTGAGACACTGGCAGTTTCCACCTCCACCCCAACCCCTACTGCTTTGCACAGTCAGAAGCAAGGAGGCTTGATTTTCCCTGATGCTGGGACCATGAGCTGCGCTGTCTGGTGAGGAGCTGGGAATGCAACACCAGGTGTCCCTCCTGATTTTTTAAAATGTGTAACTGTGCTTCCCGCTGGCCTGCATCTGCCTCCACTACTGCCACCACCGCTCTGCATCCTCTCCACCCTGGTTCCGCCCCTCCTACCTGTCTAAATGAGTATTTTTTCTCTATATCTTTATGTGTTGGACTTCCATGCAGGTTGATATTCTGGAACTTCTGGTTGTCTCTAGTTTTGAGGTAGTTGTGTTCCTTCTTAGTTGTGGAGGGAGATGCAGCGTGTTTGTCTATGCCTCCATCTTGGCCGAAAGTCTGTATTACATTTATTAATTTGCAAATATTAAACTATCCTTGCATCCCTGGCATGAATCTCATTTAATCAGGGTGTATAATTTTTTTAATGTGTTTCTGGATCCTTTTTGCCAATATTTTGTTTAAGAGTTTAGCACCTATGTTCATCAGCGATATTGGCCTGTAGTTTTTTTTCTTTGTTGGGGTTTAACCTGGTTTTAGAATTAGGGTAATTTTGGCGTGATAGAAATAGTTTGGTAGTCTTCCCTCTTCTTGGATTTTTTGGAATAGTTTGAGAACGATAGGAGTTAGTTCTTCCCTAAATTTTTTGTAAAATTCACCTGTGAAGCCATCTGGTCTAGGGCTTTTGTGTGCCAGGAGTTTTTTGATTACTGCTTCAATTTCACTAGTTGTTATCACTCTATTCAGTCTTTTTGCATTTTTCTTGATTCAGTTTTGGAAGATCATATGTTTCCAGAAATTTGCTCATTTCATCCAGGTTTTCAAATCTCTTGTCATATAGTTGTTCATAGTAGTTTCTTACAATCCTTTGCATTTTGCGTTATTGGTTGTGATTTCTCCTCTTTCATTTCTGATTTTGTTTATTTGGGTTCTATCTTTTTCTTGATGAGTATGGTTGAAGGCTTGTCAATTTTGTTTATCTTTTCAAAGAACAAGCTCTTGGTTTTGTGATCTTTGGAATTGTTTGTTTAGTTTCTGTGCCACTTAATTCTGCTCTGATCGTAATTATTTCCTTCCTTTTACTTGCTCTGGGCTTTTTTGTTGTTGTTGTTCTTCTAGTTCTTGTAGCAGTAGCATTAGACATTTTATTTGAGATTTTTTATTTGAGATTTTTAGGTAGGCCTGTATTGCTATGAACTTCCTTTTCAGGACTGGATTTGCTGTGTCCCATAGGTTTTGGTTTCTTGTATGTTCATTATCATTTGTTTCCAGTAACTTTTTATTTTCTTCCTTGATGTCATTGTTAACCCATTCATTATTTAATTTCATGTTATTCATTCTCCATCAATTTGAATGTTTGGGGGTTTTTTCCTTGAGGTTGGTTTCCAGTTTTAAGCCATTGTGATCTGAGAAGATGCTTGATATAATTTCAATTTTCTTGAATTTTTTGAGGCTTGTTTTGTTTCCTAACATGTGGTCTTTCTTTGAAAATGTTCCATGTACACTTGTAAAGAGGGTATATTTTGCTTCTTTGGGGTGAAAAATTCTATATATATCAATTAAGTCCATTTCATCTAGAATGTTGTCCATGTCTCAATATCCATGGTGTCCTTTGAGGCTATATATTTAATTAGCCATTATTAACATTGCTGTGGTCACTACAAAAGGAAGGGGTAGCTAAATGCTTCAACAAATTTACTTTTGTGTTCAATATATTTTTCAGGGGGAAAATGAGTTTGACAATCAGAGTATACTCCTAGTGGAAGGTGAGATGACCATGAGAATAAGTTAATCATTTCTTTTAAAATGTGGGAGTTAGGAAATGAGATCAACTTATGTTCAATTATGTTGTAGGACACGAGGAGTGAACTTTCTAAAGTGGCTTGATTATTTGTCACTATCAGAAAATGATAAACCCATAGTCAACCAGTGACAGTTCATCATTGTAAGTTCTGAGTAATAACTACAGTGCACTGAAATACCATACAGTAAAAAAAAAAGTAATCAAAGCCATTTTCAAAGGATAAATATATGCTATATAATCTCATTAGAATCCAATGATGGTAAATTCTTCATCCACAGTAATATTTGAGTAGCCATCTCTACCTTCAACATTTCTTCTTTGTATGAATTCTAATAAATTACATCTGTCTACTGCATTATCCTAGAATTCTGAACTACAAATATGATATACAATTTTTTTCCTTAGGGGTGTGTCAATCACTGGTTAGAGAAGATGCTAACTGTAGAGCTAAAGAATCCCTCTGACCTAGGGCTATGCTGCCACAAAATAGACATACAAGAACACTTGCTGAATAATTAAGATATTGATCAATGGACAAATAAACTAATGAAAATATAAGTTTATTAATTGATTAAAAAGTTAAGTTGCATCTGGTTTGTTTTTCCCACTTTTTAAACAAATTATTTATTTGTTTGTTTGTTTGTTTAATTTTAGAGAGAGGGGAAAGGAGAAAGAGAGGGCGAGAAACATCACTGTGTGGTTGCCTCTCACTCGCGCCCTCAACTGGGAACCTGACATGAAACTTAGTTATGTGTCTTGACTGGGAATCAAACCAGCAACACTTGGTTCACAGGCCAACGCTCAATCCACTGAGCCACACCAGCCAGTGTTTGCTTTTCCCACTTTTTATTGTAAGGCTATAAAGATTTTAAAATAAAATCTGTATTATAGAACAGATTTAGATATACACAAAAGTTACAAAGATAATACAGCATTCCCATATACCTCATTTTTGTTCCTTCTGGTTAATAGCACATATCAATATGGCATGTTTGTCACTATATTACATGTAGTTGTAATGTCTTCCTAGGCTCTTCTTGGTTGAAACAATTTCTCAGCCAACTTTATAAAGACCTTAAGTGTTTTGAGGAGTTATAGTCAACTGTTTTGTAGAATGTCCCTCTATTCAGCTTTGTCTGATGTATTTCTTATGATTAAACTGGGTTTGTTGGTTTAGGAAGAAGGAAGAAAAACCACCAAATTAAGGAGTCATTCTCATCATATCACATCAAGGGTACGTGCCATCAACTTGACTTATTACTAGTGATGTTAACTGTGGTCATTTGGCTAAAGTACTGCTTATCAGGATTCCCCACTGTAAAGTTACTTTCCCTCTCTATACTGTCCCTTTTGAAAGGAAGTCACTGTGCACAGCCCACACTTAAGAAGTGGGGAGTTATGCTCTACCTCTTTGAGGGCAGGAATTATTTGGGATTTTCTGCACAGGAAATGTCTATTCTCTCCAATTCATTTATTTATTTCTTCAATCTTTTATATATCAGTATGACTTCTTAGATATTTATTTTGCCCTCTATGTTATAATCTAGTGTTATTTTATTTTGTTTAAATTATTCCAGTTTGGGCCATTGGAAGTGTTTTCATTTGACTTCTGTGTCCCTTTGGATGTACACTTACTGTTGTGGGTTGTTTTTTTTTCTTATTTCAAAGCACTTCTATACTTCTTCACCTACAGGATGCTCCAGGCTCATCTTGTTTATTTCTTACCCCAGTTCTAGATTCTTCCAAGAAACTCTTGTCCTTTTATGGACAATGATATTAGAAACCAAGATCCTGGCACTACGTTCTATAGCATTTGTATGGTTGTTAGTTTATGCATTTATTTACAGGAGAATTATAATGTTGGTCACTATATGAAATTTTGGCAAATCACCTAGAAAATGGGAGTGATGATTCCTATATAATAATGTTGTTGTATATTTCAAATGAAGTCAGCAGTACAATGTATAGAGTGAAAAAAAATTATGTTTAGTGGGATAAGTCAGAAAGTGACAAGTACTGTATAATATAACTATATATAGAATCTAAAAAATCTCAATCTATAAAAAACAGAGTAAAATAGTGGCCTTCAAGGGATAGAGAGGGGGGAGGATAACAGTGATGGTGTTTAAAGGCACAAACTGTAATGAGTAGTAAGCCATAGATATCTAATGCATAGTATAATAAATAATACATAATATTGTGCCACAACTATGTAATATAATAAATATTACTACATCAATAATCATATTATAATATGTAAATATAACACATTGTACACCTTAAATGTTTACAATGTTACATGTCAAATTCATTCAATTAAAAAAAAAATCTGTACCCTTGCTGGGTGGCTTAGGTGATTGGAGCATTGTCCTGTATACCAAAATGTTGAGAATTCAATCCATGGTCAGAGCACATACCTAGGTTGCAGGTTCAATGCAAGAGAGGCAACGAATTCTCTAACACCAATGTTTCTCTCTCTCCCTCTCCCTTCCTTCCTCTGTCTCTAAAATCAATAAAAATATCCTTCAGTGAGAATTTTTAAAAGTAGTTCTAAATGATATTATCTATCAACTAAAAATGAAGCAAATAATAACTTCTTCCCCAAATTTTATTATAATTTTAGAGGTTTTGTTTTTGTTTGATATGTTTTCACTGTGTATTTAAACAGACAAGAAGTTAGAATCCAATTTTCTGCCTAGCCCAGCCATTAAAAGAAAATTCAGTAAAATTGTCTAACGTCTCCTTTTCCATAATGTTTATAATACTCTTTGGTCAATCGAATGCCACAGTGAAAATCTGCAGGTAAAATTGACATAAATCAATGTCATACAAATATATAGGTGTAACTGTTACTATCATTTTGGCAGGTATCATTAACCTCTGACTCCCTTGTTGCTACTTTTCTACTTCACATTTTTATCATTTCTTCCCCCAAATATTGACCATATTATCTTGATTCATTCCTTTGATTATAACTTTTAATGATAATGATATCAGATTTTTAAAAATTGATAACAAAATTTGTTTATTTATTTATTTGGTGATAAAGGAAAGAAGTCTTTATTCAAAAGCTTCACAGTTTTGGAATAAGAGCTTTTGACAAGAATTAGTCACTTAGGCCTGTCAGTTAAGGCTAAATTCTGTGTTCTTCTATTATTCCCCCTGTTAGTTTTTAGTTATCTTATTTCTATGAGATTAATTTACAAACTAAAACAACATAAGATACAAAAGGTACACAATTATTGAAGAATAGCAGGTTTCTGCCTTATAGCCTATCCCTCCTAGAACACCCAAAGAATAAACCTGCCACCCTCTGCCAGGCCAACTGGATCCTAAGCTATGCATGGAGTTTCTTCCCATCCAAAATATCATTCATTGGGAAACTCAGGCAGTTGCAGCATGAACATCCAGTCATCCTTAAGGAAGAAGAGCCTGAGAGCCAGAGAGAGCCAGTCCAGGAGCCAGAGAGCCTGAGCCAGCTGGAGAGCCCTGGTAAACAAATATAGATGTGAGAATTGCTTTCAAATTCTATTATAATGAATTCATAATGGGCATTTATTTTAGATGCTTAAGTTTTAATTAACATTTTCCTAATTTATCCAACGTAGTATTTTAAGTTGATGTGTCCTCTTGGTTTTTTTTTTTTTTTTTTTTTAGAAACCTTAATTAAACCAAGTGTAACTAAACCCATTGAGTTACTAGGTCATAATGAATATGAAAAGAGAGCTTTGGCAGAGCAAGGGATGACAGGAAAGTGTAGCATCTCAAAAATGCTCTCGTTTCAAATTATTGATGCAAAGCAGTTTACTTTTGTTCTAAGAGGCAGGGCCATCAACAATCTAGACATGATCCAATATCAAAATCAATAGGTTTTGCAATCTAATCATCTCTTTCATTTTACCAAGGCAAAGGCAAGGCACTTGGGCATGCCTGGCAGATGAAAGGCAATATCAGTATAATCACATGAGAAATATTGATCTATTTATGATGTGTCAATCTTATATAATTCATTTGATGATGAGGATGGGTAAGGAAGAATCAATATTTCTCTGTAAATATTTTGAGCCTCACTTGCTCCAAGACATCACTCTACTTGATCTTAAGAACTAACAGGGGGACTTCTAGCCAAGATGGAGGCTTAGATGGACATGCTCAGTCTTCTTCTACAACTAGAAAAAAATACAACTACCTCAAAACAAAAGATAACTAGAAATTCCAGAATATAAAACACAAAGCCCAAATACAAAGTTATAAACCAGCGGCGCTCTTCGGGCAGGTAAGAAGAGCGAAAGTGGGTGGTGCTCTTTGCGGTAGCACCAGGGACAGCGGCAGGGAGAACAGTCCTGGCTGCAGTCAAGCCCCAGCAGCTCCCAACCCCAACGCTGGGAAAAGCAGCCACCACATTGCTTCAGACGGTGAGGCCCAGAGGGCGGGAGGACGGACCCAAGTCTCCTAGCAGAGAATAATGGCAGCAATCCATCTTGGACCCCCGCCCCGACACAAAGCACCACAGCACAGCAAAATAGGTTGCAGATCGCCACCGACCGCTGGGCAGTGACGACAAAGTGTCACAGCACAGCGAAAAAGGTTGTGGATCGCTGCGAGTCACTGGATTGTGATGAGTACACAGGTTCCTCTTCCTATAGCTGACCCAAGAAAGCAAAACGCAAATCTGTCAAAATGAGGCAGACAACTATAGAAATCCTGGTGGCGCAGCTCACCAGGCAACAGATGAAGAATCTGACAGATGAACAAATAAGAAACCTGTCAGAGGCTCACTTCAGCGCTATTGTTATAAGGTGGCTTACAGAATTAACAAAACATTTGAAAAAAGATGAGAAAGGATTGAAAACGACTCATACTGAAAAGAACAAAAACGCATATGAGACAAGTGGTGAGGAAATAAAATCCAGAGTTCAAATCAACAAACCGGAACATAGAGAAGGAACAAATAGTCAACCAGTATGGGGAGAGGAAACAGGAAGCAAGGAAAATGAGAAGAGGATCAGAAACCTCTGGGACAGCTATAAGAGATCAAACATACAAATTATAGGATTGCCAGAGGTCGAAGAAGAAGAACTAGAAATGGAAAAATTAAGTGAAAATATAATAAAGCAGAACTTCCCAAACTTGGGGAAGGAAATAGACTTACAGGTCCAGGAAGCACAGAGAGTTCCAGAAAAACTGGACCCAGGGAGAACCACTCCAAGACACATTATGATCAAAATGTGAAAAGTTAAAGATAAAGAGAGAATCTTAAAAGCAGCAAGAGAGAAGAAAAGAATCATGTACAAAGGGGTCCCAATTAGACTATCAACTGACTTCTCAAGGGAGACCCTGCCGACAAGAAGGGACTGGCAAGAAATATTGAAAGTAATGAAAATCCAAAACCTACAACCACGAATACTCTATCCAGCAAAATTGTCATTCAGAATAGAAGGGCAGAGAAAGTGCTTCCAGGACAAAATGAAACTGAAAGAGTTCATTAGATCCAAACCACTACTATATGAGATGTTAAAGGGACTGGTTTAGAAAAAAAAGGATCAAAACTATGAACACTAAAATGTAAACCGCATCACAAGAACCAACAACAGAAGCTAGGGAATTGAAACAAGACAAACTAAATAGGCAACGAGACTGGAAAAGGAACAATAGGTATGGGGAACATATTGGGAGGAGGTCAGCAGGGAGGGGTAAGGGAGTAAGGGAGGCAGATGGTACAAGAATTAAGAAGCATAGGAGGAGGGAATGTAATAGACAGAAAGAGGTTGAGAAGAACTATATGCACAACCAATGGACATGGGCAAAAAGTGGGGGACAACTGGAGGTACGGGGACAACTGGGTGGAGGGGAGCAGAGTGAAGGGAAATTGGAACAACTGTAACAGTATAATAAATAAAACATAAAAAAAAAAAGACCTAACAGGGGACTTCTGGCCAAGATGGAGACCTAGATAGACACGCTGCATTCCCTCCACAACTAAGAAGGAATACAACTACCTCAAAACTAGAGACAACCAGAAGTTCCAGAAAATCGAGCTGCATGGAAGTCCAACAACCAAAATATAAAGAAGAAATACTCATCCAGACAGGTAGGAGGGGCAGAGCTGGGGTGGAGAGGACACAGTGTGATGTCAGCAAGAACAGTAGCAGTGGCAATCCAGTGGAAAGTGCAGTCACACATTTTTAAAAGTCGGGAGGGACACCTGGGGAGTGCTCCCAGCACCAAACCAGACCATGCAGTTCACTGTCCCAGTGCCAGGGAAAATAAAGCATAATTGATTTTGACTGTGCAAAGCAGTGGGGGTTGGGGCAGAGGAAGAAATTGCCAGTCTCTCAGCAGAGTCCGCTTGCTTAAAGGGCCCCTATGGTCCTAGAATGTCCACAAACCCACCACTCTGGAAACAACAGCCACAGCAACAACTAGAGAGACATCAGTCCCATACAAAAGTGGGAGAAGTGCCTGGAAAAGGGACAAGTGCTGAGAAAGTGGCATTGTTTCCTCTCAGACCCCTCCGCCACACACAGCACCACAATGTGGTGAAGGGGTAGTCCAGTATTGATGAATACCTAAGGGACACCCCTTAACGTGACAGGAGTGACAGCTCTGCCCCTTATAACGTAACAGGAGCGACAACTCACCTAAGACACAGAGACGAACAAACACAGGATGAGGAGACAGAGAAGTATGTCCGAAAAGAGGGAACGGATCAAGGTTCCAGTGGGAGAACTAAATGATGAAGAGATAGCCAAACTAATAGACAAGGAGATAGCCAGCCTAACAGACACAGAGTTCAAAACACAAAATATGGTCATAGGTTTGGCAGATATGCTTAAGTATGGCAAATGCATAAAGGAAGAAATGAAGGCTATGCTAAGTGAAACAAAGGAAAATCCACACAAAACCAATGGTGAAGGGAAGAAAACCAGGGTTCAAATCAATGATTTGGAACATAAGAAAAAAAAAGTGCCTATATCTGAACCATAGAGGTGCCAGAAGAAAAAGAGGAAGAGCAAGAAATTGAAAACTTAAGTGAGAAAATAATGAAGGAAAACTCGTCAAATTTGGCAAAAGAAATAGACATACAAGTCCAGAATTCATGGAGAGTCCCAAACAAGTTAGACCCAAAAAGGACCACACCAAGGCACATCATCATTAAAATGCCAAAGGCGAAAGATAAAGAGAGAGTCTTAAAAGCAGCAAGAGAAAAGGAGAAAGTTACTTACAAAGAGGTGCCTATAAGACTATCAACTGGTTTCTCAAAAGAAACTTCACAGGCAAGAAGAGATTGGCAAGAAGTATTCATGGTGATGAAAAGCAAAGACTTACAACCAAGATTACTCTAACCAAGAAAGTTATCATTAAAAATGGGAGGGCAGATGAAGTACTTCCCAGACAAGGTAAAGCTAAAGGAACTCATCATCACAAGTTATTATATGAAATGTCAAAGGGACTTACTTAAGAAAAAGAAGATCAAAATTATGAACATTAAAAAAACAACAAACACAACTATCAACAAATGAACCTAAAAAATAAAAACAAAATCCAACTAAGCAAACCAGATTAGGAGCAGAATCATAGATATAGGGATCGTTTGGAGGGTTATCCGCTGGGAAGGAGAAGGGGCATAAATGGGGAAATGGTGCAGGGATTAAGAAGCATAATTGGCTGGTACAAAATAGACAGGGATAAGTTAAGAATAATATAGGAAATGGTGAAGCCAAAGAACTTATATGCATGACCCATGAACATGAAGTAAGGGGGGGTGGGACTGCTGAAGGGAAGGGGGTACTGGGCAGAGGGTTGCAAAGGGAAAAAAGATTGAGATGACTGTAACAACATAATCAATAAAATATACTTTAAAAAAAAGAACAACAACATGTTGAGGAGAATTGAACTAGATTTTCGTGCTTGATGTGTTAAAAGTCATTGCTTTTAGAGCAAATTGAAGTTTAACTTCAATTTGTTTTTTTTTTTTATTATTGGTATAAAATCTATTTCAAGTCAGCAAGTGGTTAAAAAAATTTTTTCCTGTGCATTGTCTGCTCTCTTAGCCCTTTAATATATTTGACTTCTAAAAAGCCAAATATATTAATAATCCTGAGATAGATATGGTCTTACATATTAATGCATGTTTATTTTAGATTTGCCCTTTTAATTTATCTGTCAATTTCTATTTTTTTCTAGTCTCTTAGCCACTTTTTAAAATTGATCATGGACTTCCCCACAAGCTCCAAGGGTGAATTAATGTCAAGGCTGTGTAATGAGAATAAGATTTAAAAATCAACCTTTACATTTTGATCTGGAGATAAGGTAGATTTCAGAAGAGAATGAAAAACACATTTTCCCCCACTAATTATGTGTTGTGTTTTATTTACATCTTGATAATACCATGGAAGAAAAGAAAAACTGGAGAGTGTCAGAGGATTAGGCAATTTCCAGAAGAATCTGTGAGCCTAGAAGTTTTACTAACTACTTTTTCACAATTGGAATCAGTGATGCATTTGGTTTCTTCACACTGACTTCTGAAAGATCTTTAAGAACCAAAGTGAGGCCCATCAGAGATTCTGATGGTCTTAGGAGCATTAGTGACAGTGCTATGTATTTAGGACAACCTAATAGAAACAAGTAGAAAATATAGGAAATAAAGGGAATTCATCGTTGCAACCCATTTTGAATTACATATCTCTTCCTCTTCAACTCCTCCATTTTAGCACAGAAGGGAACACAAGCTGCCACTCTTATTTCATGCCTGATGAAGTTGTATTTAACAGCGAAGAGCAACTTGGGAGAGTCAGAGGAATTCTTACCTGTCATTCAACCAACCATGATGTCTGTTCTTCCCTCTCCCTGGAAAAGCAAGTATACCACTACCTTGTTGTCCAAGCTTAGTGTTTCAGCCAAGACACATTATTTAAAAAGTCACAGTTTTAAGTGACAAAGTTCCATTTCAAAAACTCATTTTAAAAATATATTGACATACCTATGTTTCCTCTATAAGTATACACATTTGGGATATATAAAGAACTCTTACAACTCAAAGAAACAAAAAGAGACAACCCATTGATAAATGGGAAAAGACTTGGACACTTCATCAGAAAGAGTATAAAAATGGTCTGGTCAATAAACATAAATAAACATGCTCAATTCAATGAGTTATCTAAGAATGATAAATCTAAACTACCCCTATCAGAATCACTAAAGTGAGTAAAACGAAAAAATACTCAGTGCTGATGAGAAAGTACACTGAGTAACAGGAACTTTTATAATTGCTGGAGGAACATCCACTTCAGAAAACTGTTTCTGACTGTCTAACAAAGCCAGAAATATGCATTTCCTATGACCCAGGAATTTCACTGTGAGATACATGCCAAGTAACAATGTGTGCATTAGGGATCCAAGATGGCAGAGGAGTAAGTGGAAGCTACACTAACCTCCTCCCAGGACCAGTCTGGGTTTACAACCTAATTTTGGAGAAATCATCTGGAATAACCAACCGAACATTAGCTGGAGAGAAGTCTCATAACCATGGAGACTGAAAAGGGTGCTACATCACAACGTGACCGGTAGGGAGTGCAGAGACATGGAAGGGCTGGCTGGGCTCCCACAGGTGGCAGCTGAAGGGACTGAGAAACAGCTCAGCAGCAAGGGATTCCCCCTGAGAAGGGCAGGTGCTAAACCCCAAGCTGGGCTTCCAAGCCTACAGCAACAGAATGGAAAGTAAAATAGTATCCAGCTGTGAAAAGTGAAAAGCCACAGGGTTTCTTGTTAACTGGAGAAAAACAGCTGGAGAAAAAGAGCTCTTAAGCGGATTACATACGAAAATATTTTGTCCCCCACTTACCCTGGGCTCAAGCAGAGGGAAGACAGAGAGGACAAGAGACGCTTGGGAAGAGTTTGGTGCAGTGACTTTGAGGGGAGAACTGGGGGAGCAGTTGAAGGGGTCCCAGTGCTGACTCATCCCCAGCACTGCAGGTAGACCATTCCCCTCTGAGTGGCGTCAGCCTGAGGGGAAGCAAAAGTCCTGCCTACAGAAATTAAGCTGCCACTCCCTCCATCCATAAGCCTGATGGCTAATCACAGATTGAATATATTAACAACTAAAGGAGACAGACAAAGGCAGTAGATCCCTGGAAGTTCCCAACAAGCTGCCTAGGGCCAGACTGGTACACGATCTGATGCCACCAGGAGCAGATCCAAGCACTGCAGATCAATCTAAGAAGCAGCAACAAACAATAAGAGTCACAAAAATGGGGAGACAGAGAAACAACCCACCATCGAAAGGAAAGGTAGAATACCCAGAGAGAGTGCTAAATAAAATAGAGGGGTGCAAACTATCAGATATGGAATTCAAAACATGGGTTATAAAGTAGCTTAATGAGCTCAGAGGAAACTACAAAGAACTCCAGGGAAATTACAAGGAACTCCAGAAAAACTACAATGAACTTACTGAGAATTACACCAGCATGAAAAAGGACATAGAAGCTATCAGTAAGAGCCAGGAGGAAATGAAGAATACAATCTCTGAATTGAAGAACACAGTAGAAGGAATTAAAAGCTGGATAGAGGAAGCAGAAGATCGGATCAGCGAGCTGAGAGACAATGTAGACAAAAACTCCCAGACAATGCAACAAAATAAAAAAAGACTGAACAAGGCTGAAGAGGTTCTAAGACAGCTGCAGGACAACATAAAATTTAATAATATCTATATCATAGGAATTCCAGAAGGAGAAGAAGAAGAGCAAGGGATATAAACCTCTTTGAAAAACTAATGACAGAAAACTTCCCTCACATGAGGAGAGAAAGAGTCATGCAAGTCAAGAAAGCACAGAGGGTCCCAATGAAGATGAATCCCAACAGGCCCACTTCAAGACACATTATGATTGGAATGGCAACATTGAAAGACAAAGAGAGAATCCTAAAAGCAGCAAGAGATAAACAACTAATAACATACAAGAGAGCTCCAATAAGGTTATCATCAGATTTCTCAGCAGAAACACTACAAGCCAGAAGGGAATGGCAAAAAATATTCCAAGCAGTGAAAAACAAAGGCCTGTAACCAAGAATACTCTATGCAGAAGGCTCTCATTCAAAATGGAAGGTGAAATAAGGAGTTTCAAGACAAAAGAATGTTAAAAGAATATATCTCCACCAAATCAGCATTGTAACAGGTGCTAAAGGCTCTGCTTTAAGAAGATGAATAAACAGAGAGAGACAGAGAGGAACACAAGTACCAAGGGGGAAAGTGACAATTAATAAGTACCTATCGGTGATAACCTTAAATGTAAATAAACTAAATGATCCAATAAAAAGATATAAGGTAGCTGAATGGAATAGAAAGCATGACCCACATATATGCTGTCTACAACAGACCCACCTTAGAACAAAAGATCTACACAGACTTAAAGTGAAGTGATGGGAAAAAGCATTTCAAGCAAATGGACCTGAAAAAAAAGGTGGGGTATCATTACTTATATCAGACAAAACAGATTTCACAGCAAAGGCCATAAAAAGAGACAAAGAAGGGCATTTGATAATACTTAAAAAAAAATCCACCAGGAAGATATAACCCTTATAAACATATATGCACCCAACTTAGGAGCACCCAAATATTTAGGAACAATTTTGAAAGACTCCAAGAAAGATATAGATAGCAACACACTCATAGTAGGAGACTTTAACATCTCGTTGTCAACAATGGACAGATCTTCAAAGCAAAGAAGCACCAAAGATATTGAGGCTATAAACAAAAATGTAGACCAAATGCACTTAGTTGGTATACATAGAATATTTCACCCCAAAGAAGCAAAATATACATTTTTCTTGCGTACACAGAGAACATTTTCTAAGATAGACCACATGGTAAGACACAAAACAAGCCTCAACAAATTCAAGAAAAATGAAATTATATCAAACATCTTCTCAGGTCACAATGGCTTAAAATTGGAAATAAACTTCAAGGAAAAAACTCAAAAACATTCAAACTAACATTCAAACTCATGGAGAATGAATAACATGCTATTAAATAATGAGTGAATTACCAATGACATCAAGGAAGAAATCAAAAAGTTTCTGAAAACTAATGATAATAAACACATAACAGCCCAAAACCTATGGGATTCAGCAAATACAGTCTTGAGAGGAAAGTTCTTAGCAATACAGGCCTACCTAAAAAAATAGAAGAATCTCTAATAAAAAATTTAACCCTACAGCTATAAGAACTAGAGGAAGAACAACAAGCAAAGCCCAGAGAGAGTAGAACGAAGGAAATCATCAAGATCAGAGTAGAATTAAATGATATAGAGACCAAACTAATAATTCAAAAGATCAACAAAAATAGGAGCTCGTTCTTTGAAAAGATAAACAAAATCTACAAGCCTTTAACCTGGCTCATTAAGAAAAAAGAAGAGAGGACCCGAATAAATATAATCAGAAATGAAAGAGGAGAAATCACGACTGATACAACAAAAATTGTAAAAAATTATTACGAACAAGTGTATGGCAAGAAATTTGACAACCCAGAGGAAATGGACAATTCCTGGAAACATAAAGTCTTCCAAAATTGAATCAAGAAGAAGCAGAAAACCTGAATAGAACAATAACAAAGAGCAAAATTGAAGTAGTAATCAAAAAACTCCCAGCACACAAAAGCCCTGAACCGGATGGCTTCACAGGTGAATTCTACAAAACATTTAGGAAAAAACTAACTCCTATCCTCCTCAGACTATTCCAGAAATCCAAGAAGGGGGAATACTCCCAAACTTGTTCTATGAAACCAGTATTACCCTAATTCCAAAACCAGATCAAGACACAACAAAGAAATAAAACTACAGACCAATATTGCTGATGAACATAGATGCTAAAATCCTCAACAAAATTCAAAAAAGCAGATCCAGCAACACATTAGAAAGATCATAAACCACGATCAAGTGAGATTCATCCCAGGGAAGCAAGGATGGTTTAATATTCACAAATCAATGAACATAAAACACCACACAAACAAAATGAAAAACAAAAATCACGTGATCATATCAATAGATGCAGAAAAAGCATTTGATAAAGTACAACACTCATTTATGATGAAAATTCTCTGCAAAATGGGAATAGAGAGAGCATACTTCAACATAATAAAGGCCATATATGAGAAACCTGAAGCCAACATCATACTCAATGGGCAAAAACAGAGCATTCCCCCTGAGGTCAGGAACAAGACAAGGATGTTCACTATCTCCACTCCTATTCAACATAGTTATGGAAGTTCTAGTCACAGGAATCAGACAAGAAAGAGAAATAAAAGGCATCCAAATTGGAAAAGAGGAAGTAAAATTGTCACTATTTGCAGATGACATAATAGCATACATAGAAAACCCTATAGACTCCACTAAAAAATTACTAGACCTAATAAGTGAATTCGGCAAAATAGCAGGGTACAAAGTCAATATTCAGAAATCAAAGGCCTTTATGTACACCAACAATAAAATCTAGCAGATAGAAACTAAAAGAAAAATTCCATTTACCATATAAATACGAAAATAAAGTACCTAGGAATAAACTTAACCAAGGAGGTAAAAGACCTAAACTCAGAAAACTACATAACACTGAAGAAAGAAATTAAGGAAGATACAAATAAATGGAAGCATATACCATATTCATGGATGGGAAGAATCAACATCATTAAAATGTCCATACTACCCAAAGCAATTTACAGATTTAATGCAATCCCTATTAAAATACCAATAACAATTTTCACAGATCTAGAACAAATATTTCAAAAATTTATATGGAACCAAAAAAGAACCTGAATAGCCACAGCAATTTTGAGGAAGAAGAACACAGTAGGAGAATTCACAATACCTGATATCAAACTATACTACAAGGCCATGGTAATCAAAACAGTCTGGTACTGGCATAAGAACAGACATATAGATCAATGGAACATAATAGTGAGCCCAGAAATAAACCCAGGTCTATATAGTCAACTAATATTTGACAAAGGGGTAAGAAACATCAAATGGAGTGAAAAGAGCTTCTTCAACAAATGGTGATGGGAGAACTGGACAGGGACATGCAAAAAAATGAAACTAGACCACCAACTTCCACCATATACCAGAATAAACTCAAGATGGATCAAAGACTCAAATATAAGCTGTGACACCATAAAAGTCCTAGAGGAAAACATAGGCAAGAAAATTTTAGACATCCTACGTAGCAACATTTTCACTGATATATCTCCTAAGGCAATGGAAATTAGGGAAAGAATAAGCAAATGGGACTACATCAAACTAAAGAGTTTCTGCTGAGCTAAAGAAAACATCAGCATGATGAAAAGGGAACCAACCATATGGGAAAATATATTTGACAGTGATACCTCAGACAAGGGATTGATCTCCAATTTATATAGAACTTATATGAGTCAATACCAAGAACACAGACAACCCAATTAAAAAATGGGCAAAGAACCTGAACAAACACTTCTCCAAAGAGGACATACAGAGGGTCCATAGACATATGAAAGAATGCTCAACATCACTAGCCATCAGAGAGATGCAAATAAAAACCACAATGAGATACCACCTTACACCACTCAGAATGGCGATCATGAACAAGTAAGCAAACAATTTGTTCTGGCGAGGATGAGGAGTGACAGGAACCCTGATGCATTGCTGGTGGGAATGCAGACTGGTGCAGCCACTATGCAAAACCATTTCGAATTTTCTCAAAAAACTAAAAATGGAACTGCCTTTTGAACCAGCAATTCAATTGCTAGGATTATATCCTAAAAATGCTGAAAAACCAATTCAGAATAACCTATGCATCCGTATGTTCATAGCAGCACTATTTACAATAGCCAAGTGCTGGAAACAACCTAAGTGACCATCTGAAGATGAGTGGATCAAAAAACTGTGGTACATTTATGCAATGGAGTAGTATGTAGCAGAAAGAAAGAAGGAACTTCTATCATTTGCAACAACATGGATGGAACTAGAGAGGATTATGCCTAGCAAAATAAGCCACGCAATGAAAGAAAAATACCTATGCTATCACCTATTATAGGAAACTAATTAACAGAAAGAAATGAGCAAAATTGAACCAGAGGTATGTAAACAAAGAATAAACTGACAGTATCTTGGCATGCAGGAGGGAGAGAAGGGCGTAAGAAGGGAAAGGGTCTAGTCAAAGAACATGTATAAATGACCCACAGACATGGACTACTGGGTGGGTACTGACTGTGGAAGAAGCAGGGGGCAGGGTGTGGGGAAGCAAGAGTGGGGAAAAAATGGGACAACAGTAATGGAAAGACAAAAAAATTTTAGATGGGGAAAAAATGAAAATATTAAGAGTGAAAATACAATTTCAGTGAATATTAGAAGGACAAGGATTTTCCTGCACTCTGTATATTTTTCTCCCTATCTGATCCCTCCAAAATTTGGCATTCTGAAGAACTAAGTAATGATATAAGGTTCTTTGCATAAAAATAATAAGACCAGTTGTTAATAGAGTTTTTTTTTGACCAAGACTTTGACTGGAATGTCATGCCTAAAGGAGACATGCTTGGGCTCTGGTTGTTACTAGAAAGCCCTGAGGAACTGGGATTGACTTTCAAAGGTAATAAAAGCCCATGAGACAAAAGGCCTGGTACCTTGGTTGGTTGTTCGGTCCACGGCAATCTTTCCAGGGAGGGAATGAAGGTTGTTTTCCTGAAAAATGGCTAGAAGGGACCTTAAGGCACAATGGAAAACCTGAAGGACATGGAAAAGACAGGTGTTTACAGGCAAGCCTGAATGCTCAGCTTCTGTGCCCTGAAGGGCAGACTGAAGGTCACCCTAAATGTTCCTTGCGTAAGTCCCAGCAAAGCAGAGCTAAAGATCATAAGTGATAGTTTGCTGCTCTTGTTGTGTTTATGCAAATGAACAGGATAATTTAAAATGGACCCAATACAGTCCCTTTAATGACAAGGAGGATAAACTTAGGGAGAAAAATCATGATTCAAGGAAAATCACAATGCTCAGTGGCAGACTATAAAGTAGTGCAGCTAACCGTCTTTAAAGTTTATTTTCATTTAAAATTTGTTTTCATTTAAAAGTTAAACTATGTTTGTGGCATCATCATGATGATTAATTTTACAGGCAAGAAGAATGTCAAATGCCTTACAACTGGATGTCTTTCCATAAGTCAGTCTTACGGACTTACAGACTTGTTTGTGGGTTATGTGACATAAGTTAACATGTATTTTCTGTTTTAAAGTGCATAAGCCTATGATCTCATTACCTGAGTGATTGTCTGTATGTATTAGGCCTCAGTTAATCCTGTCTGCATCGCTGCCTCCTGAGACTCAATGCTTTGGCTGAACTAAGTGGCTGGGTTGGTGAAGAATAGGGTGGTCTCTGGGTTTCACTTTAAAACTGGTTTCTCTTGAGATCCAAGATGGCGGAGGAGTAAGTGGAAGCTACACTAACCTCCTCCCAGGACCAGTCTGGATTTACAACTTAATTTTGGAGAAATCATCTGGAATAACCAACGGAACACTAGCTGGAAAGAAGTCTTATAACCACGGAGAGACAGAAAAGGCCGCTACATCACAACGTGACCGGTAGGGAGTGCGGAGACGCAGAAGGGCTGGCTGGGCTCACACGGGTGGCTGCTGAAGGGACTGAGAAACAGCTCAGCAGCCGGGGATTCCCCCTGAGAAGGGCAGGGTCTAAACCCCCAGCTGGGCTTCCCAGCCTACAGCGACAGAGTGGAAAGTAAAACAGTATCAGCTGTGAAAAGCGAAAAGCCACGGGCTTTCTTGCTAGCCGGAAAGAAACAGCAGGAGAAAAAGAGCTCTTAAGTGGATCACATACGAAAATATTTTGGCCACCACTTACCCTGGGCTCAAGCAGAGGGAACGCAGAGAGGACTGGAGACACTTGGGGAGAATTTGGCACGGTGGCTTTGAGGGGAGAACTGGAGGAGCAGCTGACTGGGTCCCAGTGCTGACTCATCCCCAGTACTGCGGGTAGACCATTCCCCTCCAAGTGGCGTCAGCCTGAGGGGAAGCAAAAGCCCTGCCTGCAGGAATTAAGGTGCCACACCCACAGTCCTTAAGCCTGACAGCTAATCACAGATTGAATAGATTAACAATCAAAGAAGACAGACAACAACAGTAGATCCCTGGAAGTCTCCAACAGGCTGCCTAGGGCCAGACTGGTACATGATCTGACGCCACCAGAGGCAGATCCAGGAAGTGCAGATCATTCCAAGAAGCACCAACAAACAATAGGAGTCAAAAAAATGGGGAGACAGAGAAACAACCTCCCATCAAAAGGAAAGGTAGAATCCCCAGAAAGAGTGCTAAATGAAATAGAGGGGAGCGAACTATCAGATATGGAATTCAAAACATGGATTATGGAGAAGCTGAATGAGCTCAGCGGAAACTTCAAAGAACTCCAGAAAAACTACAAGGAACTCACAGAAAATTACGTGAGCATGAAAAAGGACATAGAAGCTATCAATAAGAGCCAGGAGGAAATGAAGAATACGATCTCTGAATTGAAGAACACAGTAGAAGGAATTAAAAGCAGGCTAGAGGAAGCAGAAGATCGGATCAGCGAGCTGGAGGACAACCTACACAAAAACTCCCAGACAATGCAACAAAATGAAAAAAGACTGAACAAGACTGAAGAGGTTCTAAGACAGCTGCAGGACAACATGAAACGTAATAATATCCGTATCATAGGAATTCCAGAAGGAGAAGAAGAAGAGCAAGGGATAGAAAACCTCTTTGAAAAACTAATGACAGAAAACTTTCCTAACATGACGAGAGAAAGAGTCACGCAAGTCCAGGAAGCACAGAGGGTCCCAATGAAGATGAACCCCAACAGGCCCACCTCAAGACACATCATAATTAAAATGGCAACATTCAAAGACAAAGAGAGGATCCTAAAAGCAGCAAGAGAGAAACAACTAATAACATACAAGGGTACTCCAATAAGGCTATCATAAGATTTCTCAGCAGAAACACTACAAGCCAGAAGGGAATGGCAAAAAGTATTCCAAGCAATGAAAAACAAAGGCCTACAACCTAGAATACTATACCCAGCAAAGCTCTCATTCAAAATGGAGGGTGAAATAAGGAGCTTCCAAGACAAAAGAAGGCTAAAAGAATACATCTCCACCAAACCAGCAATGCAAGAGATGCTAAAAGGTCTGCTCTAAGAAGATAAAGAAACAGAGAGAGACAGAGAAGAACACGAGTACAAAGGGGAAAAATGACAATGAATAAGTACTTATCGGTAATAACCTTAAATGTAAATGGATTAAACGCTCCAATTAAAAGACATAGGGTAGCTGAATGGATTAGAAAGAATGACCCACATATATGCTGTCTACAAGAGACCCACCTTAGAACAAAAGATCTACACAGACTGAAAGTAAAGGGATGGAAAAATGTATTCCAAGCAAATGGACATGAAAAAAAAGCCGGGGTAGCAATACTTATATCAGACAAAACAGATTTCACAGCAAAGTCCATAAAAAGAGACAAAGAAGGGCATTTCATAATACTTAAGGGAAAAATCCATCAAGAAGATATAACCCTTATAAATATATATGCACCAAACTTAGGAGCACCCAAATATGTAAGGAAACTTTTGAAAGACTCCAAGAAAGATATAGACAACAACACACTCATAGTAGGGGACTTTAACACCCCACTGTCAACAATGGACAGATCTTCGAAGCAAAGAAACACCAAAGATATGGAGGCACTGAACAACACCCTAGATCAAATGGACTTAGTCGATATATATAGAAGTTTTCACCCCAAAGAAGCAAAATATACATACTTCTCAAGTGCACATGGAACATTTTCAAAGATAGACCACATGGTAGGACACAAAACAAGCCTTAACAAATTCAAGAAAATTGAAATTATATCAAGCATCTTCTCAGATCACAATGGCTTAAAATTGGAAATCAACCTCAAGGAAAAAACTCAAAAACATTCAAACTCATGGAGAATAAGTAACATGCTATTAAATAATGAATGGGTTAACAATGACATCAAGGAAGAAATCAAAAAGTTTCTGGAAACTAACGATAATGAACACACAACAACCCAAAACCTATGGGATACAGCGAAAGCAGTCCTAAGAGGAAAGTTCATAGCAATACAGGCCTACCTAAAAAAGCTAGAGAAATATCTAATAAAAAATTTAACCCTACAGCTACAAGATCTAGAGGAAGAACAACAAGCAAAGCCCAGATCAAGTAGAAGGAAGGAAATCATCAAGATCAGAACAGAATTAAATGACATAGAGTCTAAACTAACAATTCAAAAGATCAACAAAAGTAGGAGCTGGTTCTTTGAAAAAATAAACAAAATTGACAAGCCTTTAAGCAGGCTCATCAAGAAAAAAAGAGAGAGGACCCAAATAAATAAAATCAGAAATGAAAGAGGAGAAATCACAACTGATACCACAGAAATACAAAGGATTATAAGAAATTATTATGAACAACTGTATGGCAAGAAATTTGACAACCTAGAGGAAATGGACAGATTCCTGGAAACCTATAGTCTTCCCAAACTGAATCAAGAAGAAGCAGAAAGTCTGAATAGACCAATAACAGCTAGTGAAATTGAAGCAGTAATCAAAAAACTCCCAGCACACAAAAGCCCTGGACCGGATGGCTTCACAAGTGAATTCTACAAAACATTTAGGAAAGAACTAACTCCTATCCTTCTCAGACTATTCCAAAAGATACAAGAAGAGGGAAGACTGCCAAACTCATTCTATGAAGCCAGTATAACCCTAATTCCAAAACCAGGTCAAGACACAACAAAGAAAGAAAACTACAGGCCAATATCGCTGATGAACATAGATGCTAAAATCCTCAACAAAATATTGGCAAACCGGATCCAGCAACACATTAGAAAGATCATACACCACGATCAAGTAGGATTCATCCCAGGGATGCAAGGATGGTTTAACATTCGTAAATCAATAAACGTAATACACCACATAAACAAAATGAAAGACAAAAACCACATGATAATATCAATAGATGCAGAAAAAGCATTTGATAAAGTACAACACCCATTTATGATAAAAACTCTCAGCAAAATGGGAATAGAGGGAGCATACCTCAACATAATAAAGGCCATATATGAGAAACCTGAAGCCAACATCATACTCAATGGGCAAAAACTGAGAGCATTCCCCCTGAGATCAGGAACAAGACAAGGATGTCCGCTCTCCCCACTCCTATTCAACATAGTCTTGGAAGTTCTAGCCACCGCAATCAGACAAGAAAGAGAAATAAAAGGCATCCAAATTGGAAAAGAGGAAGTAAAACTGTCATTATTTGCAGATGACATGATAGTGTACATAGAAAACCCTATAGACTCCACAAAAAAACTACTCGACCTAATAAGTGAATTCGGCAAAATAGCAGGATACAAAGTCAATATTAAGAAATCAAAGGCATTTTTATACACCAACAATAAAAACTCAGAGATAGAAACTGAAAGAAAAATTCAATTTACCATAGCAACAAGAAAAATAAAATACCTAGGAATAAGCTTAACCAAGGAGGTAAAAGACCTGTACTCAGAAAACTACATAACATTGAAGAAAGAAATTAAAGAAGATACAAATAAATGGAAGCATATACCATGCTCATGGATGGGAAGAATCAACATCATTAAAATGTCCATACTACCCAAAGCAATTTATAGATTCAATGCAATCCCTATTAAAATACCAGCAACATATTTCACAGACCTAGAACAAATACTTCAAAAATTTATATGGAACCAAAAAAGAGCCCGAATAGCTACAGCAATTTTGAGGAAGAAGAACACAGTAGGAGGAATCACAATACCTGATATCAAACTATACTACAAGGCCACGGTAATCAAAACAGTCTGGTACTGGCATAAAAACAGACATATAGATCAATGGAACAGAATAGAGAGCCCAGAAATAAACCCAGGTTCATATGGTCAACTAATATTTGACAAAGGGGGAAAGAACATCAAATGGAGTGAAAAGAGCCTCTTCAACAAATGGTGTTGGGAGAACTGGACAGGGACATGCAAAAAAATGAAACTAGACCACCAACTTACACCATACACCAGAATAAACTCAAAATGGATCAAAGACTTAAATGTAAGCCGTGATACCATAAAAGTCCTAGAGGAAAAAATAGGCAGGAAAATTTCAGATATCCCACGTAGCAACATTTTCACTGATATATCTCCTAAGGCAAGGGAAATAAAGGAAAGAATAAACAAATGGGACTACATCAAACTAAAAAGTTTCTGCTCAGCTAAAGAAAACATCAGCAAGATGAAAAGGAAACCAACCATATGGGAAAATATATTCGCCAATGACATCTCAGACAAGGGATTGATCTCCAAAATATATAAAGAACTCATACGACTCAACACCAAGAAGACAGACAACCCAATTAAAAAATGGGCAAAGGACCTGAACAAACACTTCTCCAAAGAAGACATACAGAGGACCCATAGACATATGAAAATATGCTCAACATCACTAGCCATCAGAGAGATGCAAATAAAAACCACAATGAGATACCACCTCACACCAGTCAGAATGGCCATAATCAACAAATCAACAAACAACTTGTGCTGGAGAGGATGCGGAGAAACGGGAACCCTGGTGCATTGCTGGTGGGAATGCAGACTGGTGCAGCCACTATGGAAAACAGTTTGGAATTTCCTCAAAAAACTAAAAATGGAACTGCCTTTTGAACCAGCAATTCCATTACTGGGATTATATCCGAAAAATCCTGAAACACCAATTCAAAAGAACCTATGCACTCCAATGTTCATAGCAGCACTATTTACAATAGCCAAGTGCTGGAAACAACCTAAATGCCCATCTGTAGATGAGTGGATCAAAAAACTGTGGTACATTTACACAATGGAGTTCTATGTAGCAGAAAGAAAGAAGGAACTTCTACCATTTGCAACAACATGGATGGAACTAGAGAGAATTATACTTAGCGAAATAAGCCAGGCAACGAAAGAAAAATACGTTATGCTGTCACCTATTACAGGAAACTAATGAACAACACAAACAAATGAGCAAAATTGAACCAGAGGTATGTAAACAAGGAGTAGACTAACAGTAACAAGGGGGGAGGGGGGAGGGAGAAAAGGGGGTAAGAAGGGGAAGTGTAAAATCAAAGAACATGTATAAATGACCCACAGACATGGGCAACTGAGTGGGGACTGAATGTGGGGGAAGGGAGGGGCAGGATACAGGGAAGCAAGAAGGGAAAAAAAAAAAAAGTGAGACAACTGTAATGGAAAAACAAACAAAAAAATTTTTTTTAGTGGGGGAAAATGAAAATATGAAGAATGGAAATGCCAGTTCAGTGAATATTAGGACAAAGATTTTCCTTCACGTTGTATATTTTTCTCCCTATTTGATCTCTCCAGAGTTTGGCATTCTAAACAAGTAAGTAATGACTTAAGTTTCTTTGCATAGACCTAATAAGACCAGTTGTTAATAGAGGTTCCTTTTTCTGAACAAGCCTTTGACTGGAATGTCAAGCCTAAAGGAGACATGCTTGGGCTCATGTTGTTACCAAAAAGCCCTAAGGAACTGGGAATGACTTTCAAAGGTAATAAAAGCCCGCGAAATAAAAGGCCTGCTGCCATGGTTGGTTGTGCGGTCCACAGCAATCTCTCCAGGGAAGGAACGAAGGTTGTTTTCCTGAAAGATGGCTAGAAGGGACCTTAAGGCACAATGTAAAACCAGAAAGACTTGGAAAGGACAGGTGTGTACAGGCAAGGATGAATGCCAGGTATGTGGCCCAGCTTCTGTGCACTGAAGAGCAGACTGAGGGCCACCCTAAATGTTCCTTGGGTAAGTTCCAGCAAAACAGAACTAAAGATCATAAGTGATCATTTGCTGCTCTTGTTATGCTTATGCAAATGAACAGGATAAATTAAAAATGGACTTAATGTAGTCCCTTTAAAGACAAGGAGAGTAATCTTAGGGAGAAAAATCAGTATTCAAGGAAAATCACAATGATCAGTGGCAGACTGTAAAGTAGGGCAGCTAACCGTCTTAAAAGTTTCTTCTCATTTAAAAAATGGTTTCACTTGAAAATTAAACCATATCTGTGATATCACCAAAGAGATTCAAGTTGCAGGCAAGTAGAATGTCAAGTGCCTTGCAACTGTATGTCTTCCCAATAAGACAGTCTTACAGATTTAGAGACTTTTTTGTTGGTTATGTTACATAAATTAACATGTGTTTTCTGTTTTCAAAGGGCATAAGCCTATGACCGCATTACCTGAGTGATTGTCTGTATGCATAAGCCTCGCTTAATCCTCTCTGCAGCGCTGCCTCCGGAGACTCAACAGTTTGGCTGAACTAAATGGCTGAGTTGGTGAAGAATGGGGTGGTCTGTGGGCTTCACTTTAAAACTGAATTCTCTTTTCTATCCTAATGGCTTGGACAGAAAGGGCCCAGAGGTCTGAGAGGGGGGAAACATAAACTATTTCCCTCAGCCCAAACTAAATAAAATGGGCAAAAGGGTTTTGGACAGGAGAGATGTGCCTAGCACACCTTCCTCCAAAGAAGCCCTTTTTTTTTTTTTTTTTCCTCCTAATGTGGAACATTGAAAAATTAATCCCTGCCTTTTGCCACCTAGTAGTTATGGATTGAATGATGCTTTTTAACCCTTTTTGCCAAATCTGTTGCCCCCAGAACACAACAAGGATGCCAGCCTGCTAAACCAAGCACGCCGTTGTCCGGAGACAGCCAACTGACCTGGAGTCTGCATGATCCTTCCCCATGTGGGAAGGCCACCCTCCCCTCCACACCCCCACTCTTATTAGGGATTTCTGGACCCAAGGGTAGGTAGGACGACGACCATGTCCAGCTTGAAGCAGCTAGAGGAGCTTGAGACCTTCGCCCATTGTCCTTTACAAGATTACAAAGGGTCTTAATATCTGAGAGGGAGGGATAGTTATTTTTTACGAACCATGGGTATGGACTTGGGGGGGGATGCTGGGGGAGGGAGATACTGGGTGGAGGGGAGTAAAGGGGAAAAAATTGGAACTACTGTAACAGCATAATCAATAAAATATACTTTAAAAAAAAAAAAAAACTGGTTTCTCTTTTCTATCCTAATGGCTTGGACAGAAAGAGCCCAGAGGTCTGAGAGGGGAAGAAACCTAAAATATTTCCCTCAGCCCAAACTAAGTATAATGGGCAAAAGGGTTTTGGACAGGTGAGATGTACCTGGCACACCTTCCTCCAAAGAAGCCCCCTTTTTCCCTAATGTGGGACATTGAAAAATTAATACCTGCCTTTTTTCATCTAGTGGTTATGGATTAAATGATGACTTTTAACCCTGTTGCCAAATCTGTTGCCCCCAGAATACAACAAGGATGCCAGCCTGTTAAACCAAGCATGCCATTGTCCGTGAACAGCCAACTGACCTGGAGTCTGCAAGATCCTTTCCCAATGTGGGAAGGCCACTCTCCCCTCCACACCTCTACTATTATTAGGGATTTCTGGACCCAAAGATATGTAGGACGACGACCATGTCCAGCTTGAAGCAGCTAGAGGAGCTCGAGACCTTCGCCCATTGTCCTTTATAAGATTATAAAGGGTCTTAAGTCTGAGAGGGAGGGATTTTTATTTTTTATTGTTAAAATAATTAATTATTTATTTATTAAAAAAGAAGAATATATGAAAGGGTGAAGCGGGAGAGCTTGTATTTACTACCCATGGGCATGGACTTGGGGGGCATTGCTCGGGGATGGGGGTGCTGGGCAGAGGGGAGCAAAGGGGAAAATATTGGAACTATCATAACAATATAATCAATAAAATATACTTTAAAGAAGGAAAAAGTGTGTGCATATATTCAGCAAAAGACATTTGCAAAAATATTCATAGCATCACTGCTCATGATAGGAAAAACTGGAAATGTTCATCAACCATTTTCTGGACAAATAAATAGTGTTAATCATAGAATAAAAAATTATACAGTAGCACAAATAAATTATTTAAATCTACATACAATAGTACAGAGAAATCTCATGAGGAAAACATGGGTAAAATAAGTCAGATTAAAAGAATAGATATATGATATTACTTTTGTACAAAGCAGTAAAAGAAGAAAAAGTAATATATACTGTTAAAATTCCAGATAGTAGTTAACTTTATAAAAAAAGTTTAAAGGAGGTAAGAGGCAAGGTTTGGAGAAAGTGTTTTAAACTTTGATTTCTTGACCTGAGTTCTAGATACATGGTTGTGTTTGATTTATTAAAAGTCCATCCAGCTGTGCACTTATGATCTATGAATATATATATACACACACATATATATATGCATGTGTGTGTACACACACACACACACACATACACACACAATAATTGGCTCTTATAACTGAAATACCCTGAGTTAATTCTCAGGAATAGCTTCATACTGGTACTCAATTGATGCCATCAGTGAGTGGTCTCTCTGTCTCTGTCTCTGTCTCTGTCTCTGTCTCTCTCCTTGTCTTTCCTGCTTTTCTCTTCACTGCTCTGTGTCTTGACTGGACTCTACTTTTATGGCATCAAAATGTTCACCAGCAGCCCTAGGCTTACATGCTATCCTGTTAGAAATATAGGAAAGAGAAAGATCTTCCACTCCTTCTTATTATGAAGATCAAGAAATTGAGTATCATTGGTTCAAACTAAGACACATGTCCATCCCTGCACAAAGCAGTGTGGGCAGGGTGTTAGAACATAGTGATAGGCAAGGACTAGTTCATATGTCTATTCCATCATTTCTCAATTCTAGTGTTTGCACTCAGCTAAGATGTTCTCAATGGGTGTCTCACACAATGATTGCAGTCAGATAGATGGTAGCTAAGCTGGACTCATCTTGAAGATGTCCACTTCACATGCCTGTGAGACATAGATAGCTAGGGCTCCTTGGGCATCTCCACATGCCTCTATGTAGTTTTTCTTCATGGCCTTTCCAGAATGCTTGTTTCAGGGTGAATAGACTTGGTAGCTTGTAGCAAGAGTGAATTCCCAACAATAATGTATAGATGACAAAAAAAAAAAAAAAAAAAGACATATGAAAGAAGATCCATATTGTATGACATCAGGGAAATTCAAATTAGTACAGCAATGAAATACCATTGTATACCACCCCACCATTCTTTTAACATTGTTTCTATAAGTGATGCCCTGTAGCTGCAGATTGTTTGCTTAAGAATTCTAGGAACTAACTTCAAAAGAAGCAGACTCCAACCTCCAGACATTCTGGCTCCAGAAGATTTGCTGACCTACAACCATAAAAGTCAGAGTGATGCAACCCAGATCATTGCTTGACCAGTTATTTGAACAGAATGTGCTGAGTTGCATGTAGTTTCCTCAACAGAGAACTCTCAAACCCTGCTTCTGATTTTCTCAAATCCCATTTGTTCTGTTTTGTTTTCCCTTTCTCCTTCCTCCTTATAAAAACACCTGCCCATGTCCAGTTGTTAAAATTGTCTTTGTGACATTAGTCTGCCATCTTTTCAAGCTACTTGCTCCTGAATAAACATACACTCCTTTCACCAACCACTGTCTCTTGGTCATTGGCTTTCAGGTGGTAGGTAGCCAAACCTGGGTTCAGTATCACCACTACATACCTATTAGAATGGCCAAAATCTGGAACACTGACAACACCAAATGCTGGAGGAAGTGCAGAACAACAAGAATTCTCATTCATTGCTGGTGGGAATACAAAATAGTGTATCCACTTTGGAAGAGAGTTCAGCAGTTCTTACCAAAAATATATATGATCCAGCAATGGCTCTGTTCACTATTTACCTGAAGGAGCTGGAAACCTGTGGTTGCATAAAAACCTGTACACAAATGTTTATAGCAGTTTTATTCATCATTGCCCAAACTATCATCAGCAAGTGAATGGGTAAATAAAGTGTTATATATCTAAACAGTGAAATATTCAGTGCTTAAAATAATCTAATCTATCAAGCAATTAAAATAATGGAAGAAACTTAAATGCATATTATTAAGCGAAATGCTGATCTGAAAAGCCTCCATATTGTATGACTCCAATTATATTACATTCTGAAAAAGTCAAAACTAGAGACAGTTAAAAAACAAAATAGATAAGTGGTTGCCTGGAGTTAGGAGGAGGAAGGAAGGGTTAGCAGAGCAGAAAAAATATTTAGAGCAGTGAAACTATAATAGTAACACTAAATCTATAGAATGTACAACACCAAAAATAAGCTCTAATGTAAACTATGGATATTAGATGACAATGACATGTCACTATAAGTTTATCAGGTTTAACAAATGTAATCCTTTGGTGGGGATGTTGATTGGAGTGAGGTTATAAGTGCGTGTGGAAAGGATGTATATGAAAAATATCTATACCTTTGCTCATTCTTTTGTGAACCTAAAACTTCCCTAAAAAATAAAATCTATGTATTTAAAAAGTGAAAAAGACAGAGAAAGAGCAAAGCAGAAGAAATGTCATTTTTTATGCCCTAATTCATGATTTGTCAAACTGTAAACTTTGGGTCAAATCTGACCCTCCACCTAATTTTATAAACTTTCACCAGACATCCAAGTCCATTTCCTTTTTTTATTTCTTTTTTTAAATTGTTTTTCCTTTTTCTTTCTTTTTAATATATTTTATTGATTATATTGTTGCAATAGTTCCAATTTTTTCCTCTTTGCTTCCCTCTGCCCAGCACAACCACACACCCCCAGTCCAAGCCCATGGGTCATACATACAAGTTCTCTGGCTTCACCTTTTCTATATTATAGTTTTTTAAATTAATTAATTAATTAATTTAAAAAATTTTAACAATAAAAAATAACAATACCAGCCTCTCAGACTTAAGACCCTTTATAATCATACAAAGGACAATGGCGAAGGTCTTGAACTCCTCTAGCTGCTTCAAGCTGGACATGGTCATCGTCCTACCTACCCTTGGGTCAAGAAATCCCTAATAAGAGTGGGAGTGTGGAGGGGAGAGTGGCCTTCCCACATGGGAAAGGATCTTGCAGACTCCAGGTCAGTTGGCTGTTCACAGACAATGGCATGCTTGGTTTAACAGGCTGGCATCCTTGTTGTATTCTGGGGGCAACAGATTTGGCAACAGGGTTAAAAGTCATCATTTAATCCATAACCACTAGATGAAAAAAGGCAGGTATTAATTTTTCAATGTCCCACATTAGGGAAAAAGGGGGCTTCTTTGGAGGAAGGTGTGCCAGGTACATCTCACCTGCCCAAAACCCTTTTGCCCATTATACTTAGTTTGGGCTGAGGGAAATATTTTAGGTTTCTTCCCCTCTCAGACCTCTGGGCTCTTTCTGTCCAAGCCATTAGGATAGAAAAGAGAAACCAGTTTTAAAGTGAAACCCAGAGACCACCCTATTCTTCACCAACCCAGCCACTTAGTTCAGCCAAAGCATTGAGTCTCAGGAGGCAGCGATGCAGACAGGATTAACTGAGGCCTAATACATACAGACAATCACTCAGGTAATGAGATCATAGGCTTATGCACTTTAAAACAGAAAACACATGTTAACTTATGTCACATAACCCACAAACAAGTCTGTAAGTCCGTAAGACTGACTTATGGAAAGACATCCAGTTGTAAGGCATTTGACATTCTTCTTGCCTGTAAAATTAATCATCATGATGATGCCACAAACATAGTTTAACTTTTAAATGAAAACAAATTTTAAATGAAAATAAACTTTAAAGACGGTTAGCTGCACTACTTTATAGTCTGCCACTGAGCATTGTGATTTTCCTTGAATCATGATTTTTCTCCCTAAGTTTATCCTCCTTGTCATTAAAGGGACTGTATTGGGTCCATTTTAAATTATCCTGTTCATTTGCATAAACACAACAAGAGCAGCAAACTATCACTTATGATCTTTAGCTCTGCTTTGCTGGGACTTACGCAAGGAACATTTAGGGTGACCTTCAGTCTGCCCTTCAGGGCACAGAAGCTGAGCATTCAGGCTTGCCTGTAAACACCTGTCTTTTCCATGTCCTTCAGGTTTTCCATTGTGCCTTAAGGTCCCTTCTAGCCATTTTTCAGGAAAACAACCTTCATTCCCTCCCTGGAAAGATTGCCGTGGACCGAACAACCAACCAAGGTACCAGGCCTTTTGTCTCATGGGCTTTTATTACCTTTGAAAGTCAATCCCAGTTCCTCAGGGCTTTCTAGTAACAACCAGAGCCCAAGCATGTCTCCTTTAGGCATGACATTCCAGTCAAAGTCTTGGTCAAAAAAAAACTCTATTAACAACTGGTCTTATTATTTTTATGCAAAGAACCTTATATCATTACTTAGTTCTTCAGAATGCCAAATTTTGGAGGGATCAGATAGGGAGAAAAATATACAGAGTGCAGGAAAATCCTTGTCCTTCTAATATTCACTGAACTTGTATTTCCATTCTTTATATTTTCTTTTTTTCCCCCACTAAAAATTTATTTGTTTGTTTTTCTATTATAGTTGTTCCACTTTTTCCCACATTGCTTTTCATTGTCCCACTTCCCTACTCCCACAGTCAGTCCCCACCCTGTTGTTCATGTCCATGGGTCATTTATACTACTTCCTTGACTAGACCCTTCCACTTTTTTCCCCCCTTCTCCCCTTCTCCCCTCCCCTCTGATCACTGTCAGTCTGTTCCTTGTTTCCATGCCTCTGGTTCTATTTAACTCTTTTGTTTGTTTTGTTTATTAGATTCCTGTATTAAGTCAGAGCATATGGTATTTGTCTTTCTCCCCCTGGCTTATTTCACTAAACATAATACTCTTCAATGTTCTTGCAAAAGGTAGGAGTTCCTTCTTTATTCTGCTGTGTAGTATTCCATTGTGTAAATGTACCACAGTTTTTTGATCCACTCATCCTCTGGTGAGCACTTAGGCTGTTTTCAGCACTTGGCTATTGTAAATCGTGCTGCTATTAATATAGAGGTGCATAAGTTCTTCTGAATTGGTGTTTCAGGATTCTTTAGGTATAATCCCAGTAGTGGAATTACTGGGTCAAAAGGCAGTTCCATTTTTAGTTTTTTGAGGAAATTCCATGCTGTTTTCCAAGTGGCTACACCAGTCTGCATTACCACAAACAGTGCACTGGGGTTACTTTTTTCCACACCCTCAGCAGTACTTTGTTTGGTTGATTTGTTAATGATGGTTATTCTGACTGGTGGGAGGTGGCATCTCATTTTGGTTTTAATTTGCATGTCTCTCTGATGGCTAGTGATGTTGAGCATCCTTTCATACTCCTATGGGCCCTCTGATGTCCTCTTTAGAGAAGTGCCTCTTCAGATCCTTTGCTCATTGTTTTAAAATAATTTATTTGATTGTTTATTTATTTATTTATTTTTAGAGAGAGGGGAAAGGAGAAAGAGAGGGAGAGAAACATCAATGTGTGGTTGCCTCTCATTCGCGTCCCCAACTGGGGACCTGACATGCAACCTAGTCATGTGCCCTGACTGGGAATCGAATCAGCGACACTTGGCTCGCAGGCCGACCTTTGCTCATTTTTTAATTGGATTGTTTGTCTTCCTGGTGTTGAGTCATATAAGTTCTTTATATATTTTGGAGATCAAACCCTTGTCTGAGGTATCATTGGCAAATATGTTTTCCCATATGATTGGTTCCCTTTTCATTCTGATGATGTTTTCTTTAGCTGAGCAGAAACTTTTTAGTTTGATGCAGTTCCATTTGTTTATTCTTTCCTTTATTTCCTTTGCCCTAGGAGATACATCAGTGAAAATATTGCTGCATGGAATATCTGAAATTTTCCTGCCTATGTTTTCCTCTAGGACTCTTATGGTGTCACAGCTTATATTTGAGTCTTTGATCCATCTTGAGTTTATTCTGGTGTATGGTGGAAGTTGGTGGTCTAGTTTCATTTTTTTGCATGTCCCTGTCCAGTTCTTCCAGCACCATTTGTTGAAGAGGCTATTTTTACTCCATTTTATGCACTGCCCCTTTTGTCAAATATTAATTGACCATTAAGACATGGATTTATTTCTGGGCTCTATTCTGTTCTGTTGTCTATTCTTTTACACACTGTGATGTTAGAGCTGTGTAGTCTCAACACAGCATCTATAGATATGACCCGAAAAGTCAAAAACATTTACTATCTGAACTTTTACAGAAGAAGTTTGCTAACCTTTAACCTAGTTTCAGATGTCACACAGTGTCCTTTCTGCTACATTCTGTTCACTAGAAGTAAGCCTCTAAGGCCAGTCCATGCTTAAGGAGAGAAGGATATATGCACATGTTCTAAACCCACCAGAGATGGAGCCAGCCCCCTAGTGTGTGCACAGAGAGGCCCAGGAGGACACTGTTTTCGGCTAAAGAGAGCATGGGATGCTGAGCTGACCCAGAGAACCATCTGAGGTAAGAGAGTACATTTCTAATTCTCTGGGCAGATTAACTGAATTGAGAAGGTACAGATGGTGCATTCTTTTTCCAGATTTGTTAACACCATTGCCCACCATTGCCCACACTGGGGTGGTAGGAGCCGAACTTGTCCCTCTCCAAAATCATACCTATTGCTCAGGGGTACTTCAGTTGAAGTCATTATGACCACTTTTACTATGCGCTAATTGAACTGCCTGGACACAAAAGAATTGTTTTTTGCTAAAAGATAATAGCTAGAAGAATTACAAAAGTGGCATATCAGAAAAAATGCCACATATTCACTGGCTTTTGAAATGTCAGACTTCTGGGCACCAATTTATCTGACTTACATTACAAAGTTACAAACAGTCAGCAATTCTTATTTGGCCACTTTTCACAATAAAAATACATTTCTAAGTGCTATTTTAGCTCAATAATGATTGTACAGTTCTATTTGTTTTGCATTTATGTGTATGTATATTGTAGGGAGGGGGTGGCTTTTTAACTAATACCTTGTCTTCAGTAATGTCGGGCAACAGAGGAGAATGTATTGCATTAATCAACTCAGACCACTTTCTTAGTGAGAAGAATATAATATGGATTTTATCAAATATAAAGCATTCAAAATCCACATGTAAAATTAAGCAGTCAGAGTTCTTTCTATAGGAATATGTCATTGGCATCATTTTTCTAGCTCCGGGGTATTTGAGAAGGCTGAAGGCCATTATTACAATTATGAGACAATTTAAAACAGCATGTACTTTTCTGAGCTCCCACACACTTATGAAAACAACAATTTGGACCTCAGGAAAATTCTCTAACATCCTGACTGTGTGTTTCAGATGGGAGTGCCTGCATGGGACTGTAGGAAACAAGGAAATAGTGACTCCCAAACCAATAGAAAATCAGTGATAACAAAGGGCAAATGTAATTAAAGGGTCTCTGAGAAGGGAGTTGACAGCATTAGCATATTTACAAATCACAATAGGGGCATTTAGATGATTGTGTTAGATTATAACTCCCCAGTAACCAGTAATGGAGAAACAGGGAAGAAGGAGAGGGGTGGGGGAGCTAATTGCATCAGGGTGGGGAAGCTAATCACTTTCACTTTAGGGTGGGGCACTTTACTATAAAACTAGCTTTCTTTGTCTACTTTGCACCCACGTTCTCCTGGCTGAGGGCACCCCCGACTCTGCAGACTCATGAATAAATGCCTCACTTTGCTGCTCAAGTCCTGTGTCCTGGTTTTTATTGTAAGCATTTCTCACAGGACTCACTGGGAAAAGGAGATTCTAGCTGAGTGCTGTGACGCTCAGTTTAATCAGTGTCTATGTGGAAAGTAATGGGAATGGTCACTCTACTCTCTGCATCTTTTTAATTAAGTATATACTAAAACGGTGGCCTTTGTACAATGACAACATAGACATTCTGTGACTGCCCCTTGTCACACATACTCATTTCTATAGTTCTGGAGTTAGGGTTCATGTTCTGTCATCTTGATTATTTTAACACTTTACTGTTCTTGAACATGTTTAGCCATAGGAGGACAGCAGTAAAATAAAATGTGATATTCAGTGAAGTTCTTTATACCTAAATTTTAATGGACATCTTATATTTTGTTTAACAACATGTGGCTTTTTGAGGCTCTGAAATAAACAGAGGCTCAGGTTGCAGTTTGTTTGTGTTCCTTTATTCTTGGAGAGTTGATTCCAACATAAGGAGAAAAGGAATTCCTGACAATTGGCCAGAGTGGCTAAAATTCTGTTGAGCAGGTGCTTTTTCTTTTCAAAAATGTTAAGACAACCTTAGAGTTCTTCTGTGTTAGAAAAATGCTCAATTTTTATCTTTGATCCCAAATTATATGCATTCTGCATTCAAAGAGACCATGGACTTTTCAATTTTCCTCAGTATGGTGAGGACTTATTTCATTTCAATCAACAAGTCAAAGAAAAGTCAATTGATAAAATCTAAAGAAACCCATTAACTAAAGTAGGTGGGTTTTTTTAGCAACAACTTTTCTTGTTGTTTGGCTAGGGTCTGTAAAGGTATTATTTTATAATAGTGACATAACTTTCATTTTCTGTAGTAATTTTTTTAAAGCTTTTATTTATTTGTTTGTTTGTTTATTTATTTATTTTAGAACAAGGGGAAGAGAGTGAAAAAGAGAGAAAGAAAAAAATTGTGAAAGATATCTCAACCTGTTGCTTCTCACACACCCCCAGGCATGAAACCCAGGCATGTGCCCTGAATGGGAATTAAACCAGTGACCTTTTTGTTCACAGGCCAGCACTCAATCCAGCCACACCAGCCAGGGCACAGTGATGAGTTTAAAAAAATAATAATTACCATTATCTTACTAGTGCTCCTTGCTTAGTAAAGTTGTTATGATGGCCCCAGAAATAATGAAAGAATTTTAGTATGTTGTAAGACATTGGAGCAGTTTCTATTTTTCCAAGATTGAACTAAATATCTTGTTTTTGGTGTTGATTATTGTTGTTGCAAGTAGAGATAAGAAGCAATAATATGAAAAATACCTCTAACTTTTTCCATAGACAAGTTGAAGAGAATTGACATCTCAGAAGATAATAATGTAATGGGAACATAATTGTACCGTGTTAAATTCCAAGTTCTAATACTATTATTCAGGTGGCTAAAATAAATAAATAGTTTTCCCATGAATTTTTAAAAATGTATTAGATTTCATTTCTGAGGTCCTTTCCTACTCCAATTTTTTGGGGATTCTAAATAAAATACATTAACCTGATTTGATTCAAGCTATATCATTGTCTCGATTTCATTTTTTTATTCACTCACTCTTATCTCCTACCAGCTTTTTTTAAGTTACCAACGTCCATTAAGACCTCAATCCTCCAAATTTGTCTTTACCTCTAACACTTCCTCACAGAATGTACTTCAAGATATTTTTGGGAGAAAGAGTAAAAAGAATGCTAACTGCCATACAGAAATAAACCACTGATCTCCTTCATCTTACTGAGCTCTTGACCTATTTTATTGCCTGAATGGCCAGGAAAGATATTCAAAAGCCTTCAACCCTCCTCATATTTAGAAACAGAATCTAAAAATATGCATGTCCAATAGAAATTCCTTACCACCTCTTCTTATCTCCAAGGATGAGTCTTGGAGCGATGTTAGAGGGTCACCATTTCTGGATGCTGATCTCAGATTTGCAGGACTCTTGGGCCATTGCTGTAGGATACCATCTTCTGTAAGGCCATCTTAGGAACTGAAATATATCAGAAAGTGTGGAGTTTTTAAATGACTTGTTTCCTCTGAAATCCTGTGGGCAGGAAATTCATTTGATTGTCTTAACATTTTTCTTCAATTTTAAGTTGTTTTTTTTTTCCAGTCTGCTTTCTACTGAGATGAAAATAATTGCTCCTCTACCTCACTGAAAAATCCTTCTGACCCTTGAATATGGTTGTTAGGCATCCTTCACCCATCATTACAGTAAGCTATGCATCCTTTGTGATAAACATAATTAAAAACTGCTCCAGGATCTCCTTAAAGTAACACGAAATTTTAACACTTTTATGCCCAGCATAGGTGATGTTAAAGCAAGTAGTAATGGGATGGAAAGGTAGGAGGATGTCAAAATATATCCTCCATCCTTAATGCTTCCTTGATGAAAGCATTATGCACTTGTTAACCAGTGCATAATTAAAAGTCAGTATTCAAGATCATAATAAAAATATGTATAATTTCTCATGTTATGTGACTGAGACTTGGAAGAAAAATCCATTAAAACACAGCCATGTGTAATTTACAAGAAATCAGTAATAAAATGTCTCTTTTGACACTATCTGCAAAATGGTCTGTATATTACTGAATAAATCCATATTACTTGGAGGCTGTAGATAAACATCTATTGGCAAAGTTCACACTGAGGTTACCTGCCTCATGCTCTGAACTGGGGAGTGCAGTTCGGAGGAGATGAATTGTGGTTTATTTCTCCAGGTCTCAAGCACATCATACAGAAATGAGTTTAGTTCCTTTAAGGGTATCAGTCATATCCAAATAGGAAAGAATGCCATTACAGTGTTGTGCCCATTACAAAAATAATAGTTTTTGTCTTTGGTGAGAAACAAAAGAAAGATTCTTAATAATTAAAAGTCCTAAATACACCTTCTATTCACACAAAAAAGAGGGTGTAGGGATGGAGATTACTTATGCTTTGTAAAACAGTGATTCATGCAGTTGTAGAGTAATACCTTATTTTAAGTCACTGGTTAATTCACTGCTCATGGACATGAAACTGTTCTGAGGCTGTACCTTGGATTCTGAAGCAAGAATAAATATTTTATGTGTAAGAAAAAATCTAATAGCAACAGAAACACCCAACAGAGTAGTTTTCATAAGAGGTGGAATATCTCTCCAGGTAGGAAAATGGGCACTAACTTTGGGTAATATTTGATTTCTGCCCCCTCCTTTTCCCCATTAACTAAGGGCAGCTGTTTCTTGACATTTAAATTAGACTTTAAGATGACAGTAGGGAAAGAGGTGAAAGTGTCCTGTCTCTTTTAAGTTATTTTGTCTTCTTCCCCACCCTTTTGTCACAGCAACAGAAAGAACCTCTGCTGATGATGCCACTAACATCTTTTTATGGTAAAACCCCAGTTATAGAACTTCAGGCTTTGCTTTTGACATGAAGATGAAGCTCTGAATTTATTAATCCTCTTTCTCGACCCTTGACTTTCAAGAACTATTGTCACTCAGGATTGTGCTGTTCTAAAGTTTGGTCTGAAAGCCAGCAACATCATTATCACCTATCACATAGGAACTTACTAAAAATGCAAAATCTTGATTCCCACCCCATATTTAACTCTGGGTAGGTTTCTGCAATGGGGCCCAGCAATCTGTCTCTTAGAAAATCTTCCAGGTGATTCTGGTGCTCAGTGAAGTTGAAGAACCATTGCTGTTTGTGCCCCAGAATATTTTCTCTGAGCCCAGCAGTAATTTGTTTTCTTCTGGGTGGTAACTGTCCTTCTGCTAGGCCAACAAATGTCATGGATTTCATGGCTAGGGAATCACAAGGCAACAAGATATATATAAATGAAAAATAAATCTATTTTATATTTCAGAAACATTAGACCCTTTACACATGTCCTATCCTGAAAGAAAACTTTGGCAAGTCTATTGCATCCCCCTCTTTCACTAGAATTATTTGATCTCACAAACCTATGTCTCATCCCTTTTAACTGCTGTCAGAAAACATCATCGTTTCAAAGTCATATGCAGCTCTAGACTAATTTGAAACTACTCAAGTTAGAGAAACAATATTTTATATAGTATAGCTAGTACAAAAATGACATTCTGGTGACATAAATCTATAAATTGTCCCTACTGAACTCTTTAGAACCATGTTAAAAATCATCACATGAGAGCCTCAAGATTTGGAAGTGCTTCTGAACCATGAAAAATAAGAATACATCAAGCTGCATTGACTGTAGATTTAAGTGGTCAGTGTATTCTGTTATTCCCTGCAGATTTGACAGTTCATCCCATGGGTAGAGTTCAGTTCAACCTAACTGGTGTTGATTCCATTGATTGCAATTCCCTGGGTCCACAGTTTTGGCTCAGCAGAACCCTTCAGTCCTTATTCAAACTTGAATACAAGATGTGGGGACTGAGCCTTGGATAACACTAGGAAGAAGAGTCCTGTAACACAATGCATAGAGAAGAGTTAGCTAAGATCTGACCTCTCAGACTGTGCTTGCAGCACTACAGCAAACACAGGAGTGCCACAGGTTATTTAAAACTTGTAAGAGAAACACACCCAGACTTGAGACCTGTCAAAAGAAATGAAATACTAGCTTCAACATTCCCAAGTCCTTTTGATGACATCTTACATTTGCAAAGCTGGGTTTTCAGCAGTATCTCTGATAAAAAGCCAGCACCGTGCAAAAACCTCTGTGGAACAGAAAACAAGGATGAGAGTGTTCCATTTGATGCCACAGTTTAAGATATTGTGCAGCACCCAGTAGGCACACACATCCTTCAGCAGATAATTGTGTTTACTTAAAAGTAAAATAAATATTTTTTTCCTTCAGTGTATGTGTAGTTTTCCAAACAGCTACTAAGTTGTTGGCATATAAATATATCATGGATTCAAATTGTTTTGACCTAACTACTTAATAAATTAAACTATTGGGCATTTATTTTGGCCTTGGGGTACAATGAACCAAGAAAGTTTGTGAATCTCTGGGCTAGGGAATTCTACTTATTTGGAGTTATACAGAATAAGCTATTCAACACAGAGGGGACGGGCCAAAGGCTGTCGTGCTCACAGACAAGGTAAAAAATGCAGGGTTATAGCTTTCATGAGTCCTTCCTTGGCCCAAAGCTTGTTCAGTCAGCATAGCAATTGTTTCTTTCTGTCTTATATTATAATAAGTTCTACATATCAGTCACCCCTATTAGACTGTAAATTCCTGAGATCTTTTCTTCTTTGTTTCTAAATCCTCTCACCAAAACACTTAGACTCTCTGAGAGCTTTCCTTGGAATCAAGCAGCCTTTAGATTCAGTTTAAGGATATCCTTCTATTCCAACATAGCTATCCTTGAACCCCTCAGACTTCAGGTGAGTTCAGAATTTGTGGTAAAGCCCCATAATACTCCCATGAACATCTGTAGCTGATCAGATGGCAAAAGTCAAAGTTTCTCTAAGCTTGAGGCTTTAGGCCCAATGGCCTGGATGACCTCACCTTTCAGAGTCCTGTACCTATGTATACTCAGTGAATGGGTGGATTGAGAATGGATGGAGGGATGAATGGGTGAATGTATAGATGGATAAATGGATGAATGGATTCTCCCCAAAAGGCTGAACTGTGTTTTAACATCACTGCCATATGTCTTGCAAGTTAAGAAACCAAAGGTAACAGACAAGGGCAGTCAATACAAACACTGCTTTTCTGCACCCCTAGGAAGTTCTCTTTGAGCATCAGCTCAATCTTGAGTCATTACAATTTTTTTCTATTTATAACAAGATTTGCTGATAAATTCTGTGAACATGGGAGCATCTTTATAACTTCCCTCTATACTCACCAGGAAGAGAAGTGAGTTCTGTTTAACACATGGTCACCTCCACAAATACACATGATGGACCTGACCTCTGTATGACTGATTGTATATGCTGTGACTTTGTCCAGGAAGATACCTGGTTATTGGAGAGGAGGAATAAGACTAAGTTAACCACAATGATTGCATGTAATTAAAGCTCATTGATGCATCTGCTAGTTTTCTTAAAAGTATGTAGAAGTATGTGCTTGCCAATGGATTGTACTTCATTGGTTCATTTCTAAATCAGTTGCATGAAACATGAAATTTACTTGTCCATTAAAAAAAGTTATAAAAGGTAGTTAAGCTTCCAACTTAGCTACCAAATTTATCTAGCCTGTAATTTTGTTAGAATGAAGCAAATGTGTTTGTAAGGGATAAAGAAGCCTGTGACTCTCAAACCAGTAGGAGTTAATTAACAGATGAATCATAGAAAAGGGGCAAGGAAATGACACTCCACAGCTCCTCACACATATCTGTGGGATCAAAAGAAGGAAGGTTGTCATCACCAAACACAGAAAAATGGGAAGATGTGGCTAGATAGCTTTGCAAATAAGTTGGAGATAGACCTATATCTAGATTACCCTTAGTTAGTCACACCCCGAGTTAAGTAGTTAATTTCATTAAATTGTGGACCTGGTTGCCCCCAAAATACAGCAAGGATGCCAGCCTGTTAAACCAAGCATGCCATTGTCCAGGGACAGCCAACTGACCTGGAGTCTGCACGATCCTTTCTCATGTGGGAAGGCCACTCTCCTCTCTGCATCCCCACTCTTATTAGGGATTTCTTGATCCAAGGGTAGGTAGGACGACGACCATGCCCAGCTCGAAGCAGCTAGAGGAGCTCGAGACCTTCGCCCATTGTCCTTTATAAGACTATAAAGGGTCTTAAGTCTGAGATGGAGGAATTGTTATTTTTTATTGTTAAAATAATTAATTAATCATTTATTTATTTAAAAAAAAGAAGAAGAATATATGAAAGGGTGAAGCGGGAGAGCTTGTATGTACGACCCATAGGCATGGACTTGGGGGGGGTATTGCTGGGGGAGGGGAGGTGCTGGGTGAAGGGGAGCAAAGGGGAAAAATTGGAACTATTGTAACAATATAATCAATAAAATATACTTTTAAAAATTTGTGGACCTGAATTAACCAGTAATGGAGAAATGGGGGAGCAGAAGGGGGAGGGGGAGCTAATTGGATTAGGGAGGTGGAGCTAATCAAATTAGGATAAAACCAGTTTTCTTTGTCTACTTTGCATGCGCATGCCCCAGTCTGGCTGTGCCCCCACCTCTGCAGACCCGTGAATAAACACCTCGTTTTGCTGCTCAAGTCCTGTGTCCTGGTTTTTTTTTGTGAGAATTTCTTACAGGTTTGTATTGCCTTGATGTCCATGGTTAAACCAGAATAAGTAGAATTGAGTAATAAGTTACCTTTTTAAAAATATATCTTGAAGGCTCATGCTTATAAAAAGGAAGTTTTAAATAAAATAGTTGAGATCAATGAAGACTTATAGAAAAATTCTGAAACAGAGTTCAGAAGAAATATGAATCTTTAGAATCTTATCCCCAATTCAGAATAGATACTTAAGCCAGCAGTAGCAAGGACCGCCTTGGTGTTTACAGAACTAACTCTCCCCTGACCTCATTCTAAACTCACATGACTACCTCTTCCCTGTGTAACAGAACCTCTGGGCTGCTCTGATTGAAACAGAACCCACAGGCTATTTAGTTAGGGGCCTGATTGCCCACCGCCAGAATTACAACTCTCAGTACTAGAGTTTAATGAAAAGAAAAAGAACTGTTTATTTAACAGTTAAATAGATTTAGATTATTTGCGGATTTCTGCTGTTGAGTCTTATGTTCTTTAAAATACTCACACATAGTTCTGCCTCCCCCTACCAAACCAGGCCAGCCTTAGAAAAGTCGGAAACACCGTTTCCCCACTTCCTAGGCACAGTTCAGCTTTACCAGTAGCTGCCAATTACTCAATTCTGATTGGGGAGGTCCTTTCTGCGCCATGGTGCCCTCCAGATTTTAATGCAGAACCGCCTGGATTCTCAGCCTCCTTGTAAACTGCCTTCTTCATGCAAACCGAGTGGACCTCCTCTCCTTCTCAAAACCGCCTGGCGAGAGCCTCTTAAAGCAGTCTGGAGAGCCCTCTCAAAACTGCATGGAGAATTCAGCTTCTTTAATCTGCATGAAGAACCTAGCTTCTCAAAACCGCATGGAGAAGGCCCCTTCACCAAGCTGCATGGAGGGAGCACGCGAGAGAGAAAGCAACCTGAAGAGCTCCCTCCTCCAAACCACATGGAAGTAGAGTGTGAGAGCGAGAGAGAGAGCCAGAGCAAGAGAGAGAGCCAGAGCCAAAATGTTCGTAGCTGCTTACATATCCCTGACTGCGTCCTCTGACGCAGTGGGTGTTGCAACCAGTTCTGACGATTCACAGAACCCTACGCAGGCTCTGTAGGCTCCTTCTGTACCATCCCACAGTTCAAGACTCCTCCCATCTTCTTGGGCCTTGGAAGTATCAAAGCCATTTTGCATAACAAAGACACTAGCAACTAGCCCCAGGCATGCAAAGGCATCTTAAAAGCTGCTTCCTTTTCCTCATCCCCCAGCCTCAAACTCTGGGGTTTGTTTTTGGACACCCCTGTTTCTGTAACACCTGGGCTATATATATATGTTGCTCTATCCTCCTAGCATCCCTTACCCCTTCTTCTAGTAATAGCATATCAATATTCACTTAAGGAAAAACTTCCTACCTTACTCTTAGCTTATGAATTTTAAGTAACTACCTGGGCTAACTGCCTACCAACAAGATCCAGGAGCTCCAGCCCATCCAGGGCCTCACATAGACTTCAGGTTACAGCTGAGCCAGAGAGAACAGTCTTCCCAGGCCCCAAGACTACCTCTCAGCTCAGTTTCACCTCGTAACTTACCAAAAATTCTGGGTCTCAGACCCCTTTGGAATGTCAACTCTGCTTGCTGCTTAATGAGGCAGTGCTTGAGGCTGGATCAGCTGGGCTATGGAACAATACAAATGGACTCATGATAATTAACCACAACAGACACAGATCATTTTCTGCTTGAAAAAAAAAAGTGTGTATCAGAAATGTAGTCTGGGCCAGTTAATCAAAGCATTACAGCCCTTGACCCATTGATTGGTCCAAAGATGAACACATGAATATAGCATTTCCAGTTAGAGCTAATGTGCATAACTTCTATGTGATTCTTGGGGAAAATATTTACTCCCCTACAGTTTCAAAGTATGTAGGATGCTATCAATGTACTTCTTATATTTTAAAAATTGAGCTTACTTGGAAATGAAGACAACACAGGAAGATAGAGCCAAGTGGATGCATAAAGATAAATCCTAAAGACAACTTTTAAAGACCTATGCCTCAAGCCTGTTTCATAAATAGATGAGCCAATGATTCTTTCCTTTATGCTTCAGACATTTTTAGTTGGCCATCTGTCACATTCAACCAAAATAATTGGTTTATTTTATAGCAAATGTGGATTTACAGTGCATGTTTTAGATTACTTCTATAGGAATACCAAGGAAGACCCACCCAAACTCTCTCCAGATTCTGAAACCAGGTGGGATACATTCCAGAGATTTACAAGGGAATTTGAATTGAAGAACACCGGTTATTTTGTTATATTTTACTTATCTATATGTGATTACTGAAATATAAAAGAGAGAGAGAAAGGTAAAATTATAGAAATGTAGCAAAGACAGAGATTTTCTTGTTGTTAGAGAACTGGAGTTCTAATCCTCTCTTTCCACTAATATAATAAAATACATTAGCAAAACTACTTTAACCCCTCCAGATCTTTGCTCTCACTGGAATTGAAAAAGAAAGGAATTGTGGGCCAGCCTTAAGGGAAAGGCATGGGTGCCGGTAAGGAAGAGATTTCCTGAGGTATAATTAACTGACCTGAGAGCAACAGAAGACACGAAAACTTGACATGCCCTGTCACAATCCCAGTGACAGGAAAGAGTGGTTGGGAAGAGAGAGTCAGATGATTGGCTGTGGGAGACAAATGGCTATACCCTCAGCCCCAAGCAGGGACTGGCACATCAGGCATGGCAGACTCACAAGGAATGGTCAATTGACTGCATGCTATAATCTTCACTTTCCTGAATGTACCCAAGAAGTCTGTGCTTAATATAGCTGGTCATTTATGTGATTCCTGTAGTAAAATCCAGATGAGGAAACACTTAACTTTTTATAACAAGGAGGCAGGAGGGAAGGAGAGAGATTTTATGATAGAGGATTTCTTTTCTCTGAAAATGAACATAAGCCTGGTTAAAATCAACAAGGATTTTCAATTTACTGGGGTACTTAGTTGCTATTTGGTTATAAAAATAAACCAATTTTATAGGGCTTTTTCCACCACTATTTAATGTCCACAGAAAAGTTTAATTCCAAATGAAATGGTTGCTGGAAGTTGTTAATAAGCTATTGAGACTTAAGATAAAAAAAAAAACAGGTAATATGTACAGATTTAAATGCTGCAGTATAAGGTCAGCCCTAAATTGTATGTATAATATATTTGTTAGCATATTCCTTTTGGAAAACTGTGATGCTAACTTTATTGTCAAAGGCTCTTGACAATTTTTCTAGGGTGCACTTTGGTCTCAGGAGACGAACACATGGAAAATAAATCTGGGTTTGTTTTGTATCTAATCTAGAAAAGCTAAAATGCCCATTGTAATAAATTAAAAATTATTATCCATTAAAATGATAAAGTTTAGAGGATGTCCATGTCAGGGAAGATGGAGTAGACATACTTTTTCCTATTCCTGCCACTAACTACAACTGAACACCATGGGCATTACATATGAAAGAAACATACGGAGACTCTGAAAGGTAGACCAAAGGAGAGTGATGACCTGGGGGCCTTGGAACCCGTGGACATACACAGTGATAAATTCCCTGGGTTTATGTGGGTTCAGTATTTTGGAGTTTGTGTTATGTTTTTATTTTTTGTTTCATATTTCCAGACAAAAGAAACCAGTAATCCTAAAATGCTAACATGCACAGACAAAAGAAGTCCCAGCAAAATTTTGTTCTCTCTAGCCAAAAGCCAGCAAAAGGGCAGCCTAGCAAGAAAAAACATTTTTAGAAAATACTGCTCAACTCACACACCAAAAAACAACAAAAAGGCCTGTGGCCTTTTCCCAACCCACCGCAGCCAAGGCTTATGGGGAAGCCTAGATATGATCCCTGCCAGGCTGAACAAGGCACCCCAAACACTCTGCTAGGACAGTATCAAGAGACAGAGCAGGTAGCCATGATGTTTATCCCCACAAAGGCAGTCATGAGCCTCCCCACAAACACTCTAAAAGAAGAGTGAGGAGCTGGAATTCCCCCTTGGCCCAGTAGTTGTGGGAGCTAGCTAAAACAGAAAACTTAAATAAGATTCAGTTTTGTAACATAAAACCACAAACAGTCAGGTTTCAATAGAAAAATCATTCATCATACTAAGAACCAGGAAGATTCCAAATTGGATTTTAAAGTCAATAGATGCCAACACTATGCTTACATAAATGCTATAATCATATGACAAAAAATTTAAAGCAGCTATTATAAAAATTCTTCAATGAGCAAGTAAGAATACACTTAAAACAAATGAAAAATATAAAGTCTCAGCAAAGAAATAGAAAAATCTTTCCAAAGAAAAAAAAGATGTAAACAAAAGCAAAATGGAAACTTTAACCTGAAAAATAAAACAACCAAAACAAAACACCTCAATGGATGGAATGAATATCACAATGGAGAGAAGAAATTAGAGAACCATTAAACTGGAAGATAAAGCAATATAAGTATCCAATCTTAACAGACTTTAAATAAATTTTAAAATAAATAACCAGAGCCTGGGCTGGGTGGCTTAGTTAGTTAAAGCATCATCCCCCACACTGAAAAGGTTGTTGGTCGATTGCCAGTCATGGCACATATCTAAGTTGTGTGTTCAATCCCCAGTCAGGACATAAATGAGAGGCAACAGATCAATGTCTTTCTCTTTCTCTTTCTCTCCCTTCCTCCCGCCCTCCTTTTCTTTCTCTCTCCCTCTCTCTCTAAAATCAATAAACATATCCTTGAGTGAGAACTAAAAAAATAAATTAAATTAAATTAAATTAGATGACCATAGCCTCAAGAAACTATGCAACTAAAACAAAAGATCCAACATTTATATCGTTGGAATTTTTGATGGTTAAGAGAAAAAAGGGGGGACTGAAAAAGTATTTGAAAAAAAATAATGACTGAAAACTTCCCAATTTGGCAAAAGACATAAATCTACAGATTCAAGAACCTCTCTGAGAAGCAAACTGGTTAAATTTTAAAAAGATCCATGACAGAGATATAATTTAGTCCATAACATCAAAAAAAATCATAGAAAACTTCTGAAAACTGAAGACAAAGAAAATATCTTGCAGGGAGCAAAAGAAAAATTATGCCTGAAGGGAAAACAGTTTGAATGATAATGGATTTCTCATCAACAATGGAGGTCAGAAAAATTCCCACAAGGTTTTTTAAACACTGAAAAAAAATAAATGTCAGGCCAGAACCTTATATCCAGAGAAAATATTTTTTATAAATAAAGAAAAAAAATCAAGAGATTTCTCAGATGAAAATAAACTAAAAGAATATTTTTCCAGCAGTCCTACCCTAGAAGAATGACTAAAGGAACGTCTTTAAACAAAAGTAAAAATCATTAAAATAGCAACTTTGAATTATCAGAAAGAAAGAATATGGTAAGCGAAAATATGAATAAACAGAATAGATTCCTTCTTTTCTTCAATTTTATCATTTATACTAGATGATTGGAGCAAAAAATTATAACACTGATGTGTTTTATATGTGTGAACAGGAAATATTCAAAGTAATGTATTATACATGAGAAAAGGTAAAATGACACAAGGAAAGCAAATTTACTATACATTACTAAAACTAGTAAAATGACAATATCAGTAGATTGTGATAAATTATGTATATGTAATGTAATACTTAGAGCAATGGCTAAGAAAGCTATACAAAGAGAAATATTCAAAAACACTATAGATAAATTAAAATTAAATTCTAGAAAATGTTTGAGTAATCAAGAGGAGGGTAGAAAAAAATAGAGGGACAAAACAAAACTAAATTTTTAAAAGAACAAAGAGAAAACAAAAAAATAAAACGACAGACTTAAGCCCTGATGTATCATTAATTCCATTCAATGTAAAAAGTATAAATTCCTCAATTAAAGCTTAGAAATTATGCTATTTAAAAGAAACTCACTTTAAATATGACAATATATGTAGATTGAAAGTAAAAGTATGGAAATACATATATCATGGAAATATTAAGCAAAAGAAAGGTATAAAAATGTTAAATTACTATATTGTACACCTGAAGCTAGTATACCAACTATACTTATATAAAAATAAATTTTAAAAATAAAATTATGATAAAAAGGGGATTCACATGCAAAAATGAAGTTGACCTATAACTCACACCATTATAAAAAATTACTCAAATGGGCCAGGGTATAAATATAAGAGATAAAACTAAGCAAGTCTTAGAAGAAAACGTAAGTGTAAATCTTATGACTTTAGTTTATGCGATGGTTTCTTAGACATGATACAAAGTGCAAGCAATCAAAGGAAAAAATAGATAAGTTGGAATTCACCAAAATTAAGAACTATTGTGCTACAAAAACAACTGTCAGGAAAGTAAAAAGACAGGCCACATAATGGAAGAAAATATTTGTGATTCATATATCTGATAAAGATCTAGTATCCAGATTACTTAAAGAACTCTTTAAAGATAAAGTGTTTAAAAAAACACAATTTACAAAATGGACAAAAGAGGTGAGTAGACATTTTTCCAAAGAAAATATGTTAATGGCCAATAGGCACATGAAAAGATGTTCAACATCTGTAGGGGACCGTTTCATGTAGTATAGGGAATTATAACTGCTGCTCAGGCCAGGCCCAAAAACAGGACTGTACGACTTGAGCAAAAATGGGAAGCAGCTGGTGGCATGCTCCAAATACCACACCATGGGTCACCTGCTAGGGGGAAGGAATAGGAATGCAATGTACAGTATTCCCTCACTTTTCACAGGTATTATGTTCTAGACCCCCCCCGCCCCCCGTGAAAGGTGAAAATTCTCGAAGTAGGAACCTTACATTTATTTTAGTATTTATATATATTTTAAGGCTTTATAAACCCTTCCCACACACTCAGAAACTGTTCCCAGTCCCTCATTAACTGTTCCCAGTCCCTCATTAACCTTTTACACACTTTTATAAACATTACTTATGTTCTTAAACATATTCTACACTCTTAAACCTATGTAACTTTAACAACATATGTATACAGTACCACAGAATCCCGAGATACAGCGAAAAATCCGCGATAAATAAATATAATATTTTTTTAAATGCCGCGATAAGTGAACCGTGATATAGAGAGGGACTACTGTACCTTTTGAGTCCTGTTATGCTTGATTCAGCTTTAGATCTGCATCAGCAGGATGTTTACTATCAACAGAATGCTTAACTCAAGAAGTACAATCTAATCTTCTGCAATGTGCTCTGAAGCCAGAAAGTCTAACCGATTGTTACAGTGCATTAATCTATGTTCCTCTTTGATAATTCTCTTTATGGTTAGGTGGAGGGCTGCTTTCGCAAGACAAGCATTTCTGCACATAGCTAACTCAATAAAAGCTCTGTTGAGAAGAAGATTGGGAGTGATCCCACCCTAGGGGCCCTCTCTTCTTCCTCCCCAGATCATTCATTTCTGGGTCAGTTTCTTCATCTGCGATTGGGGGGGACTGTGGGTTCAGGAACTCCCCCAAACATCAGTAATAGTTAGGGAAATGCAAATGAAAAACACAAGGAGTAAGCACTTCACACCCACTGAAAAGGTTATAATAAAAAAGATAGACAAAACAAGGTATTGGTGAGAATGTGGAGAAATTGGAACTTTCATATATTTCTGGGAATGAAAAATAAATCGTGTGGTCACCAGCCCTCTCTTTGTTAATTATTAGAAGTGAAACCTGTTTCCTAATGATCTGCCATGAAAATACATGTGTAATATATATTATCTGATTTCCCCATAATGAGAACAACTATGACAAACGTGTTTCTTTGACAGAAAACTCAAAATTGCACATAACAATAATAAGTTAAATGGGTTGATTTTGGTGATGATAATGCAAAGAGGAAACACTGGGGAACCACAGACAGCAACTTTCTAAAAAATTTTCACTGCCTGACTCCCGGGTGCATGGCTCATGAGAAGCCAAATAATCAGGGAAGCCACGTGTCTCTCCACCCCATGCTGTCTCTATCCCTAAGTACACCTCCCCTTCAACCACCAGCAGCAATAATATCAACTAATATCTTCTGAGTACTTATATGTGCTAGGCACTATGCTAAGTATATATTTAATGTTAATAATAATCATATGTGCTAGATACTATTATTATCTCCAATTTTCAAATGGAAGAAAGGAAGGAAGAAAGAGAGAAAAAAAAAAAAAAAAAAAAGGACACAGGAGTTCAGAGCAGTCAAATAACTTGCCTGAAATCATAGTCTAGTGGTAAAGCTGGAATTGGAACTAAGATCTCTCTAAATTCAAAGCTCAGCCTTTAACCATTACTCCAGTGATTCTCAAACTTTGCTATACATTAGAATTGATGGTGAATTTTTCAAAATGTTAACCCCAGGTCACACTTCCCACAATAAAATCAGAATGTCTGGAGTGAAAGCTAGCTGCAGTATTTAAAAAGATCCCAGATGACTCCAATGTGCTGCTCACTGGAAAACCACTGCACTATTATCTGATCTTTTGATTGTAAGAACAGATGTTTCAGATGACCATTAAGACGCAGTAAGCTGAGAAGCAGAGGTTTATTGGGAAAATCAGCAAGTGGGGAGGCCTGCCACGGGTGATCAGGACTCCACCTTTCTAGGGGAGAAGGGGTTTCTATTTAGGGAGAGAGCACAGAGGGGGATTTTTTTGTGAGCCTTGTCAGCGGTCTGGCTTTCTGGCTGTGGGTGCCACAGGCTGATCAAAAAAGAACGTGGTTTCGGCCTGATACATCCTCTCATCTCACAGGCAGCTGCAGGCGGGGTAAGGCGTCGCATAGTCTGGGGTCTGGAATGTCATTTCAGCCTTTTTGTTTTAATAAAAGGAGGTGAGGAGTGGGGTGTTTTTTTAGGGCAGCAGAGACAGGATGGGAAAAGGGTCATGGAATCTCTCTTCTGTAACAACTTTCTGCAGAGTTAGGGTGATGGGAGGGTGTTGACTGCTGGCTTGGGGTCATTTTATGCCATGGGTTGGTATTGTGAGGGTTTCAACAGGGGTGCAGGAATACGTGGGCAGTGTTGTTTGTGTCTCTTTCTGGATGGGTACGAGCTGGGTGATGACAGGTTCAAGATCCAAAGCTAGAGGAGATTCAGGTACCTGAGGGGCAGGTTTGAGATGAGAGAAATGTAGTTAATATGGGATATTTAGCAGTTTAGCTGCTGTTGGGGTGGTTAGGAGGACCAGATGTGGGCCAGACCACTGAGGAGTGAGAGCTTTAGGTGTAAGAGTTTTAAGATAGACATAGTTTCCTGGTGAAATGGATGATTCTTGATGATCAGTGGATGGGGTGAATAAAGTCAAATTGGCTTCAGAGGGTAGATGTCAGGTGTGAGAGGATAGGAAGGTAGTCCTCATAGTCTGTCTTGGTGGGAGGGGTGTTGCCTAGAAGTAAGGTCTGTTTCAAAGGGGCTGAGCATGTGGGGCTTTTTGGGAGCCGAGTGAATTCAGAGGAGAGCTAGAGGCAGTAATTTGGGCCAGGGGAGATGCATTTCAGTGCTAAGTTTGGTTAGGTGGACTTTTAATAGGCTATTAGCTTGTTTTACTTTCCCTGATGACTGGGGTCAGTATGGGATGTGGACCCACCACTTAATGTTTAATGCCTGAGCTACGTGCTGGGATATTTGTGAAACAAAAGCAAGGCCATTGTCTGTCTGAAGAGAAGAAGAAAGTCCAAATCGGGGGATGATATAATTAATGAGTGCCTCGGTTACTTCAGAGGCCTTTTCCATAGCAGTGGGGAAAGCGTCGATTCACCCAGAGAAAGTGTCAATGAAGATTAAGAGGTTCGGAGGCGCTTTACTAGAGGCATGTGAGTAAAGTTTATTTGCCAGTCCTGTCCTGGAAGATGTCCCTGAATTTGGTGTGTGGGAAAAGGCCATTTTAGTTTTCCCTGGGGGTTGGCTTGTTGGCATATAAGGCAGTTTTGGGATATTTTTCTAGTATGATGTATTGTTTGGGATAATAAAGCATGCAGTGGTCTTGCACCTATGTGAAATTGGTTATGGAGTTGCGAGAATATGTTGAGCATGATTATTGGGGAGAATTATTTTGTTTTGAATATGGAACCAACCATTTTCTTGGGTTGCTTCAAGCATAACTAGAGCGCGTCTTTCTTCCTCTGCATAAGGGGGGTGCCTCGGAAAGCATTGTGAGAAGGATGGAAGAGGCATGGACTTGTTTTTTTTGCCTCAGTGTCTGCTTTGTGATTTCCCTGAGCTATGAGACCTGTCTTGGCCTGATGTCCCTTGCAGTGAATAACTGTTGCTTTTGTCGGGAGCTGAGCTGCTTGAAGAAGTTTCAGAATGAGATGTTTGTTGATGATGGGCGAGTGTTTAGAGGTGAGATATCACCTTTCTTTCCAAATTGGGGTGTGTGAATGCATTATGTGATAGGCATATTTGGAGTCAGTGTATATACTGACCAAATAATTTTTTGTGAAGGCCAAGGCCCATGTTAGGACAATAAGTTCTGCCTGTTGGGAGGAGGTAGCAGAGGGCAAGTGTCCTGACTCAATGATAGAGATGAGGGTAGTGATGGCATATCCTTCTCCCTTTGGGCCAGTCTTGTAGGAACTTCCCTCTATGAACCAGGACTCCACCTGGGGTAGAGGGGTGACTCATATGTTGGGGAAGGGATGTAAAAAGGAAGAGTGATGTTGTGTGCAGTCATGGGTATGGGTGCGGGAATGGGGGAGGACTAGAAAGGAGTGGGTGAATGCCTGATGACCAATGAGATAAGTTAGTGGAGAGGTACTTAGGGGTTGGGTTGCCTTGCCATCTATTCCTACAACCAACATGGTGGAGTTAGGAGCCCCGAAAATTCTGGCAGGACAGAATACATAGCTCCCATATCAAGGATAAAGGAGACAAGCTTACCTGCCACCAATATGTTTACCCTGAGTTTTGCAGCCATGATGATGAGAGGCGAGGCTCCTGAACATGAGCCCCTTCAGGTGGTGGAAAGTCTAAGGAAGTCTGGGACTGAGAGGCCCACATCCGGATCCACTGCCAGGGTAGGCAGTCTAGTGCCCTGGTTAGAGGCCATTGGACAGTCAACCTTCCAGTGATCTGTCTTTTGACAGAGAGGACATGGACCCAAGGGAGGTAAGCGGAAGTTTGGACAGAGCTTTGCCCATTGTCCCTCCTGAACACACTGGAAACAGGGGCCCAGGAACTGCCTGATGGTGGAGGCTTTGCCCTTAGGCTTATTTTGTCCCTTGGGAGAGTTCCCCAGGGCAGTAGCCAGCAAAAGATGCTGCTTGGCTTCCCATTCCTGCTGCTTCTTTTCCCTCTCCTTTTTTTCTGTTCCTGTTCATCTTGCTGGTTGTTGAATATCCAGAAGGCGACCTGAATAAGTTTATTTTGGGGGTTCTCAGGGTTGACTTCTAACTTTTGGAGCTTTTTTCGAGTGTCTGGGGTCAACTAACTAATGAAGTGTGTGTGTAAAAAGAGGCATCGTTCAGGCGAAGTGGGGTCTAGGTTGGTGTATTTTTGGATGGATTCTGTGAGCCTTGTTAAGAAGGCAGCTGCATTTTTATTGAGACTCTGGGTGACCTCAAGGGTTTTGTCATAGTTGGCATCTTTAAAGCCCAGTTTGTGCATCCCAGCAAGAAGACACACAAGAAAGTGGGACATTTTGCAAAGATCAGGGGAACTTATCTGGTAGTCTCAATGGGGGGGGGGGGGCTGTGGGGACTGCTACCTACCCAATGAGACAGTTGTCATCAGTGGGTCTGTTGGCATGTAATTCATTGGCATAAACTGTGGCAGCTGCCCAGATACAATTTTTTTCTTCTGGAGTTGTGCTGGAAAAGAGGATGGTGGTAACATCCTGGTAGGTAAGGTCATAAGTCTGGATTAAGTGTCTGAGCTCTTTGATAAAACGAGTGGGGTCCTCGGAGAAAGAACCGAGATGTTGCTCAATTTGGGAAAGATTAACAAAATTGAAGGGGATGTGAACTCGCATGACACCATCTCTACTAGTGACCTTGTGAAAGAGATAGAAGCCAGAAGGGCGAGGCTCATTGAAGGGGGAGGGAGCTGGGGAAGAGGAGGTAGGGATGGGCCCGTGGGATTGGGTATGAGGAGGAAAAGGTCTGGGGTCTTGGGGAGCTGGGGACTGTGAGGAGTCAGGTAACCAGGGTTCTAATGAGGACGAGGAGGCATCTGGCACAGGGTCATAAGGAGGTGGGTGGTCAGCGGGATCAAAGGTGTCTGAGGAAGAAGGAGAAGGAGTTAGAGGGGGTGCAGAAAGTCAAGAGGAAGGTGGCTTTTCCTGGACAAGGAGAATTCGGTGGGTAGTGAGCTGTTGACAAAGGGAGTGTTTACCCTAAAGTTTCCAGAAAACCTGAGCATAGGGAATTTCTGACCACTTGCCCAACTGCCGGAGGAAATTATCGAGGTCTGTGAGGACTCTGAAGTCAAGTGCGCTGTTTTCTGGCCGCCAACTCTCATTATCAAGGGAATCGATTCCCATGAAGGTGACAGATATTAATGTGAATCCTATAAAGAGGAGAAGGGCAAATCCAAGCCAATGTTCCCAGCCCCACAATCTGTCAAGACGAGCATCCCTGTGTTGGCCAGAGACTGGGGAGGCCAAGGCTGGCAGGAGAGGCACTGAGTCATCCCAGGCATCCCCAGGGGTCATCAGGCCAAGGAGAGTGGGTTCAGGTTGACCTGAGGAGTCAGGAGACTCCGGGAGTGGTTCTGACCGAGCACTTAGATTCAGGGCAAGACTGCCCGGAATGGTCTCAGATAGACCAGGAAACAGAACCACTGGACATGAGGGAGATGGAGGCAATGATTCAACCATGAGTCCAATGACCGGTGTTGACTGAGAGTAAATGGCAGTCGGGGAAGGGGCCAGAGGAAAAAGGAGATGGATGGGGTCAGTAAGCTAGAGGGGAAGCTCGAGCCACTGACTCATGGAAATCAGAGACTCCAGGTCCAAGGATTGGGGCCAGCTCTGGGCCAAGTCCGACTCAGGAAACCCGGTCAAGCCGGTGTCCCAATCCTGGGTTTTGGCACCAAAATGTAAGAATGGAGTTGCTCAGATGACCATTAAGACTCAGTGAGCTGAGAAGCAGAGGTTTATTTGGAAAATCAGCAAGCAGGGAGACCTGCCACAAGTGGTCAGGACTCTGCCTTTCTAGAGGGGGATGGAGTCTCTTTTATAGGGAGAGAGCACAGAGGGAGATTTTTTTGTGTGAGCCTTGTCAATGGTCTGGCCTTCTGGCAGCTGTGGGTGTGACAGGCTCATCAAAACAGAACGTGGTTTCAGCCTGATACATCCTGTCATTTCACAGGCAGCTGCAGGCAGGGTAAAGGGTCGCATAATCTGGGGTCTGGAATGTCGCTGATTAAAACTCTGGCTGCCTGAGTGCCTCCATTACCAATCTTCCCTCACAAAGCCATGCCTATTCCATGTTCAGGGTTTTGGATACATGCCACCCCATTGAAACCCCTCATCTTGAAACAGGCCCCTGAGAAATTGATTAAAATTTCTGGATTTTCTGGGAATCTCATTGACACTTGGGTTTAAGCAAATGAAGGCTCAATGCCTTTCTGCCCTTATGTAATGAATCAGACTGAAGCCTTTGATGCCTTCCAAAGCAATATGGGAATGCAGACATTTGGGACCCTGGAGCTTTTCTGAAGCCAATTTCATAGCAGAATGAGCAACAGCACCCCTGAGTAGATGTGAGGTCCATTCATGAGAAAGGACTACTCCAAATTTAAAAATATAAACAGGGTAGCCCTGGCTAGGTGACTCAGTTGATTGGAGCGTCATCCCATACACTAAAGGTTGCAGGTTCAATCCCTGGTCAGGACACGCCTAGGAGACAACTGATCAGTTTCTCTCTCATATCAATGTCTCTCTCTTTTGCTCTCTCTCTCTCTCTCCCCCTCTCTCCCTTCCTCTCTCTCTAAAATCAATAAATACATCCTCAGGTGAGGATTTCTTTTTTTAATTTATATGAACAGCCCTGACTGGTGTCGCTCAGTCAGTTGAACACTGTCTTGCAAACTGAGAACTGGAAAGTCACCGTTTCAATTCCCAGTCAGGGCACATGCCTGGGTTGCAGGCCAGGTTCCCAACTGGGGGAAGTGAGAGGCACCCAGTCAATGTTTCTTTCTCACATCAATGTTTCTCTCCCTCTCTTCCTCCCTTTCTTTCTCTCTAAAAGTAAATGAATAAAATATGTATATATATGAACAGAGTCCCCACTATATGAAGCACTGGCTTTGATAACTAAACTATTTAGCTATGACTTGCAAAGGCTCAGAGTGTGAACTGTATATCAGTTAAGTTCTTCGAGTTGACAGAAAAGAGCACAGATAAGGTAAATGAGGCTTTGACAGTAGAAAAACCAAGACCACCCAGCTTCTGAGGTCTGACACTGAGATTATACTATCTAGTAGGATGTAGCTGTTGGGAGAACAGATGGGCTAATGTGTGGCAGTTATTTGAGTATAACCTGCTCTATACTTATTTATCAGCAGTCACCAACCATTACTTGGGCCATTAGTTTCTTTTTCCTTATTCAGACATTGCAAAATTGTAAGAAAAGGGGACAGATGGGTAATGGATAGGCACAAAAATTGGTAGACAGAAAAAAATAAAGTGGAAAAGAGCTTATAAGTTCCAAAACCAAAAAGCAAAGTACATATATATGGCCCAAAATACATCTGAACATTTAGAAGAAAAGGAATTTAGCTACCACTCTTTCTGAAACTACATTTAAGAACAAAGTCATAGGATGGGTGGGGGAGAGAAATTAGGGGAAAAGGGGACAACCGTAACTGAAAAACCAAAATAATTAAAAAATAAAAAAAGAACAAAGTCAACTGGAAAAGATGCAGAACATAAATGCATTCTGACTGCATTTTCCTGTCTCTCATCCCCACCAAGAACACCTAGTTTGTTAACAGAAATAAATTTAATATCTTGAAGCTTTCCAGAACAGTATTGGCAACTCTCCCTTCACACATTACCCTAGAAGCCATATCTTCTTCAGTTTTCCTTGTCCTAATTAGTTACCATATGCACCTTTTAAAATTCTCAGAATATTACTCTTGACATGTTTTCCTTTAAATTTAAACAAGGATGAAGTCCTGAAAATATGTCTGATTCATTGTCACACAACCTCTAATGGTGCTTCATGGAGGCCCCAGGCTAGGAAATTCTGCATCTGAAGCAGGTCCCAGGAATACATTTGTTCTTCCCAAGTAGACTTCAAGCCTACCAAGTGCCAAAGAGACAAAGCTGCAGAGAAATGCTCCTTCTGTTAGAGTAGCTCTTTTCAAGGCCCTAATCCAGGGTACTCATCAAGGAAGCATTAATCCCACATCAGCCCCTGCAGTGTTTCTCCATGGGGCACTCATTACCTGCTTTAACTGTGTCCAGTTTCTATAGAGCAGAATGAAGAAGTGTTCTTTGTGAAAATAAAGTCTCAATATCACTTTATGGAATTAGTAAATGTAACCAGTATTTATCCAATAAATCTGCTTATTCTGAATAAGTAGAAATTTTAGTAGAAAGTGTACTCATGCATCCTAAAATGTGAACCCGACATGTGTTAGTCATCTATTGTTGCATAACAAATTATCCCAAAACATAGTACATCAAAATAACAGCATAAGTATGTATTGGCTCATAATTTCTGAAGTTTAAGAACCCAGGTGGAACCCTCCTGGGTGCCTCTGTCTCAGGGCCTCACACCAGGCTTCAATCAGGGTGGCAACTTGGGCCACAGTCATCTCACATCTCATCTGTAACCAAGCTCACTCACCCTGTTGGTAGGCCTCATGTTCTTGATCTCTTTTAGCTAAAGACACCAGTTCCTTGCCACATGGGCTTCTTTGGGGTTACTTACAACACAGAAGCTTGTTTAACCCATAGCAATGGCTGCTGGAAGAAGCAAGAGAAGCAGCAAAATGGAAGTCAAAGTGTTTAGTAACCTAATCTCAGAAGTGACAACCCATCACTGTTTTTTCCTATTCTGTACATTAGAAGCCATCAAATCCAGCCAATACTCAGAGGGACAGGATTACATCAGTGCATGAAGACTAGCAGACATGGTCATTGGAACTATGTAGAAGCTACCTATCACACAACATACTTCCTTCTCCCTGTGTTAAACAATACGCAGACCCTGCATTCTTTCATGACCCCAAGTTCAATGATTCTGGGATGGGGCATTTACACCCTACATTAAACAATACTAAGAACAAATACTGCTTAGTTTCTTACTCCAGGAAACACCTGCACCTGGAACATATGAATGTGAACTAGCACAGCTTATATAGAAAGACTAACATTTTGCTCATCGAGGCTGCTTCAAGACCCTCACTTCACTGTGCCCAACAGTCCAAAGCTATGATGTCATAGACTTTACACGAGCACAAGTTTCCTACCTGACAAGATTCACCTTCAAATCACTTAGCTTGTGCCCTAACATCCTATAAGTGTTCTCCCCCCACTCAGCTTTACATTTTCAGACAGTACTAATACTTTGCAAAGGTGGTATTCTCCTTTACTGCAGTAGGTTTAAAAACAGTATTGCATGAGCAACATATTTTTCAATGGGCATTTGAGAGGTCAAGGGTTGACTCACTGTCATTATGGAATGACAAGTTATTTTAGTCAATATCCCCCTGAAATAAAATTATAATTAACTTTTCAAAAAAGGTACTGAGGCTTGGACACATTCAATGTTATATCAAATCACCTTAAAATTATACATTGAATTAGATTTATGAATATCAAAAGGTTCAAATTGTTCATATTTTGTTCATATTATTCTACTATTTCTTAAGTCTTTATTGATGGTGATGCTCTTGTTGCCCTTCTCTTCCATCTCTTGAATAGGAATGTTGTAAAACTGCTTAAATCTCTTTTTCTCTACACAGGCAAAAATTCCACTAGGTCCATCACTCACATGATAATATTCTCTCACATCTCAAAATGCTAACTTAATTTTTCAGTTTTTTAAGCTATTTGTTAATATAGTCAGAATATTCTTGATTTTTTTTTTTGGATAAAAAATTAACACATAAAGTTCTCTTTTCTGTTTCCAGTATCAAAAACAAACACCACTATAATTCATAGCATTTACTTCTATAGCACTTAATTCATATAAAAGTGTATTGTGGAGTAGTTTTATGTTGTCATCATTAGTTCATGAAAATTAATGGTGTTGATCATGTGAAAATTATAGTTGACACTTAAAATTTTAATATAATTGTAGTATCCAAATCAGAAAATAATCTGACTTCCTTCAAACTTCTTTTCAATTTTTAGTTTTGTTTCAAAGTATTCATCGTGATTTACCAGCATGTTTTATTCTATCTATATCTGTCCTCATCCCCTGCTACAGTGTTCAGTGGTAACAATAGAGAAAGTGTTTTTAATTTGTGAGAAAGTCATCCTTACAGGCACTATTTGTCCTCTAATGATGATTAATGCCACTAATTTGATGCTCAATTGAATTCATGTATTTTAAATTTGGGTTATTTAAACAGCCACATAAGCCACCACCCTAAAATAGTGTCCTTGCAGTTAGCCATTGGGAATGGAGGAACATTTGTTTATAGATAGTCACACATTCAATAGGTTAAAAAAACATATGCATTCCAATGTTTGGAATGGGAACCTGGTTATTTATCTGAAAGTAGCACTTTTGATTAAATAAGCATTTACAAAAGAGTTTCATCATGTTAGTATCAACTTAGCCTTTCCTCAGATAATTTCCCTCTCATTCCAGATCCAAATCATGTTCTTACAGCTCAGAATACAAACTCATCCAGACTTTGGGACTTAGCCAGGTCTTTAATTGAAAATCACTATATTTTTCAAGTCCTGGAGTATTTCACTCCTTGTATTCTAATGAGTAATTAGTACCACTACCAGCCCATTAATCATATATATGGTTGCTTTAATAAGTAATTTTTCTATGAATATAGCTTAAAGATTATGATTTAAAAAAATCCCTCTGCTTTGTCAGTTTATTAATATTCTTGATGAATTAATTCAAGTTCCATGTTTTCATGTATTTGGAATTGGTTTCACAAAATAATGTCATTTTTCATAATGTTCATACTCTTTAATGTTCAATATTCAAATTGATCAAGCATATTAAGATCCAGTGAAAAGTCTAGAAGTCAACATGTAATGAGAGAAATTATTTTTAAAGTATTCATATTTATTTTCACAGGAATCATTTGTTGACTTACAAATATGCCTCAACATCGTGCTATGTAGACGGTAAATGTCTGCATGTGTATGATCCCTTCAGCTGCAGAAATCCTGGCCCTCCAGCCTACAGTCATCCCGGCTTCCAGCTGAGGTGTTTGACAGTCAAAAGAGCAGAAACAAGTTCTAAGCTTATTTCTTTCCAGAACTGAAGATCTAAGTGACAAAAACTCTTCCTTATTTTCTCTGTGAGTTAGTATTCATCTGCTTAACCACCATTAGGAGGAAAAGGAATTGTTAACTTCCCTAATGTATTTATCTGTCCAATTAATGATTCTGATTTTAAATCATTATTTTGTAATTATTATTTTAAAATTCAAAGTAGTAAAACTTTGAAAAAAATTAAGCAATCCTAAAAGTTCATGAAATAATCAGTAGGATTCTCTTCTTTCCCCAACCCCACTCCATGAAGGTAATCCTTATTTGTTTTTAAAGCTTTAAAATATTTTAAAAATTCATTTTGAAGTTACATGTGTGTGTGTGTGTGTATATATATATATATATATATATATATATATTATATATATATGCAGCATTTTTAGGTTCAGCAAAGGATTGGGGAAAAGCTTAAGATCCATTACTAAGAGATTAGTAAACAATTCACCCATGTAATAGAATTCTGTGAGGCCATAGTGAAAAGTTAGGAAATCTCCATGTATAAAATACAGCAAAGTCTTAAAGTTATACTGTCAAGTGAAAAAAGCAAGGTATAGAACACTGTATTGTATGCATACATTTTTATTTTTAAATGCATGAAAATATTGCTAAAAGTATTAAAAAGAAAAAAAAAACCTTATAACCTCAAAGGAAGAAATCAGAGGTCTGGGACACAGGTGGGGTAGACTTTTGTAAATGTATTATTTAAATAAGTTTAAAAGTCACAATAAAATGTAAATGTTTAATTTATAAATAAATTTTAATTTCAAAATTTTACTCTATGGATTGTTCTGCAATGTATTTTTTGCCACTTAACAATGTGTCTTCTAAAATTTTTCCTTTTCAATATGTAGGAAGATACTAAATTCTTTTTCAAAGCTGCATATTATTCTAACATAGACAAACCAAAGTTTATTTTAGCATTCCTCTATTAGTATACTAAATCACCAGGTTGAGAACCAATCAACAAATGCTTCATAGCCTAATTTAAGCTCTCTAATTTTCATTTATCATTGCCCCTCTTTGATTTACTAGTAGACAATAAATATAAAATAACAAATATATTGTTATTGATAATCAAACAAAAATTTAAGTAACAATAAGGAAAAATACATTACTTGCAAAGGATGTGAATAACACGGTATCATCACATATTACTAGTGTGGTATAAAATGATAGGGTTTGAAGGGCAATTTGATTAAAAGCATTAAAATGCATATTTTTTCCATAAATGTCATACCCATTAATTACTTTTAATTAAGAAACTGAACAAGTTAGCCAAAGGGAATGTCCTTCTTTTCATTATAGCATTTATATGAAAAAAAAAATTGGAATCAAAATGTCAAAAAATAATAGGTGATCAGATACTCTTTTATGGTACACCCAAACAATAAGATACTATAAAACCATTTAAAACAAAGCAGAGAATAATTTATTGAAATTGTTAAAAGAAAAATTAGGTTATAAAACTGTTTCTAGAGTCAAGATCTCATTTTTGGAAAACAATATATTTCCACAGAAAAAATTTTAGAAGAATGTATACTAAAACATTAAATAGCAATCTTTGCCTAAAATTGGAAGCACAGGTAATCTCTATTTCTTTCTTTTTTTTTCTTTACTTTCCACTTTTCTAAGTTTATTTTTTAATTGTTGTTCTATTATAGTTGTCCCATTTTTCCCCATTGTTCTCTCCTGCCCTCCCTACCCCTTCCCCTCTGTCTGGTCTGAGGCCCGCAAATAGTGAAGTGGGCTCTGGTCCAATGGCAAAGAAAAACTTCAACGGAGCCTTCGGGAGCTTTCACATGCTTTATTGGTGCAGCGTGGCTAAGAGTGCTAACGGTACACTCTCATACCTGCTCTACAGTGCCATGGGTTTATATACACTTGTTACACAAAGTTGGCTTCCAGTCAAGTGGTGACATCACCTGCTGAATCAGCCAATGGAAGTGTTTACATCAGTGGTTATACAACAGCTGCTGAATCAGCTAACCATAAGTCACAATCTGGAAGTTTCAGATTTTGAAATCTGAAACCTTGGCCACATACAGCCAAAGTCTTCCCCTGACACCATCTCTGAGAGTCCATTCCCACCCTATTGTCCATGTCCATGGGTCATTTATACTAGTTCCTTGACTAGACACTTTCCCTTCTTTCTCTCCTTCTCTGTCACCCCTCTGGTCATTGTCAGTCTGTTCCTTGTTTCCATGTCTCTGGTTCTATTTTGCTCATTTATTTGTTTTCTTCATTAGGTTCTTGTATTAAGTGAGATCATATAGTATTTGTCTTTAATTGCCTGGCTTATTTCACTAAGCATAATACTCTCCAGTTCCATCCATGCTGTCACAAGAGGCAGGAGTTTCTTCTTTCTTTCTGTTGTGTAGTATTCCATTGTGTAAATGTACCACAGTTTTTGGAGCCCCTCATCCACTGATGGGCACTTAGGCTGTTTTCAGCACTTGGCTATAGTAAATAGTGCTGCTACAAACATAGGGGTGCATAGGTTCTTTTGAACTAGTGTTTCAGGATTCTTTGGGTATAATCCCAGAAGTGGAATCACTGGATCAAAAGGCAGTTCCATTTTTAGTTTTTTGAGGAAATTTCATATTCTTTTCTACAGTGGCTGCACCAGTCTACATGTCCACCAACAGTACACTAGGGTTCCCTTTTCTCCACATCCTCGCCAGCATTTGTTGCTTATTGATTTATTAATGATGGCCATTCTGACCCCTGTGAGGTGATATCTCATTGTGGTTTTAATTTGCATCTCTCTGATGGCTAATGATGTTGAACACCCCTTCATATGCCTATGGGGCCTCTGTATGTTCTCCTTGGAGAAGTGTCTATTCAAATCATTTTCTTAATGAATATTTTATAATTATTCTGAAATTAACATGCTTTAGTTGTATCATATAGAAGTTATACACAGGTTTGTAATTGCTTAGTAATCTCTTAAACTCTAACCTAGGTTGGCACACATCAAGGGCTAAGGCATAATAATAATGGATTTAATAACCTTCTAAATCTGCATTTTAATATCTAAAATTCACATTTATTTGTATACAGTGCCCTTTGTTGCAAAAAATTGTTTAAAAATAAAGCCACTAAAGAGTATAAACTTTCAGTTATAGCATTAAAAAGTTCTGGGGATCTAATGCACAGCATGATGATTATAGTTAATACTGTACTATATACTTGAAAGTTGTTAAGAGAGTAAATCTTACGTTTTCACCACACACACACAAAAAGGAAAGGTAATTATGTGAGGCGGTGGAGGAGGTAGTTAAAGCTGTGGGGCCCATCACTTTGCAAGACTTAAGTATCAAATCAACACATTGAACACCTTAAACATATACAATGGTATATGTCAATTACAACTCAAAGCTGGAAAAGATAAAGGAAAATAAAACTATAGCTGGAGAGTAGACAAACAATGAGTCCAATTATAATTAAGGATTATATTTCAGTAACTAGTCATTATTACCCACCTTGATGTAGATAAATACAACATCACCTTTTCTCTTGAAAGCTCTGTAACTATTCTTATAAAAGTAGAAAGCAACTCTTAGAACTTCACGATTTCAGATATGCATAGCTAGTACCATGCTGAGACTCATCAAGCTTCCCAAGAGAAAAAAACTTTGAATGAGTAAACTAAAAACAAAAGAAGGTGGTGATACTGAATGAAGAACTCTAGATGTGAAGGTTGCCCCTAAGTAGCTGATGTGACAGTTTTCTCTGTAAATAGGCACTGGTGCTCTGCAAAAGTCTTTACAGGAATTCTCTGCACCTTGCCCTCACCCCAACAGTGCCCAGAACAGAGAATTTATCACACCATGGTAATTACTTGTGTACATGCATTTCTCCTACGGCCTGCATGTGGGGTTTGTGAAGAGACCATGTGACCCATTTTTGTGCTAAATATTCTCATAGGGCTTTGGTTTTGCTGTCTAGTTGTTCCATTTTTATGTGGGAATTTAAGAGATTAACAAATCATGCTCCCCTGCTAGCATCTTCCCTTTGCAATATATTTTTCTTTAAAAATAAATCAGTAAGATACCAATTTCTTTAAAGAGCATAAATGATAACCTAATTACAAGTTTGCCTTGCTCTCCAAATGTGCTCTTGGTTTGTGGGAGCTTACACAACACATTCAGATAATAAGGGATCCTATGTTATCCAAAACCTATTTGATCGTAGCAATTTGAATAGTGAAGAAATTATCAGAAAATGTTCTCAAATCTATGTCGCTTGTGCTCAAATAGGGAAGGTTCACAATTTAATTAAATATTAGATATTATATCTTAATCACAAATAATCAAGATGAGATTTCAGAATATGAGGTGATTTTTACTTTTTTTTTTTCTATTCCCTTATGTATTCTAGAAATTTTCTAAATCAAAGTTGAGTGTTTTGTTTTAAACTAAGTAGTAATTCACATTTTAACATTTCTTTCAGGAAATAAAGATATAAGTCAGTATTGATGTGAATTACGTGATTGACCATCACATTGTTGTCCAGTCAACATAAAAAGCAACACACAATGGGAGGCACCTTCTTAATCAAAATAAGTTTTGCAATCATCAAAATAAGAAAGAAATATTTTAAGAAATGTGTTTTATCTCTGCCCCAAACCATTCTGTACAATGCTAAATAAAATTCATGATCTTCTTTACTTACTATATTAAGTGAATAAATTTTTGAAGGCATAAAGAATCTGTAATGAAAGAGGAAGTAATGTTATTTTTCTCATAACAACTATGTTGTTTAATCAGGTCACTGCGAATTCAATAAAAGCAATCTATCTTTGTTCTGTCTGCCTTGTTGAGATCAATTTTTCCATTGCAAAAGCAATAAAAAAAACCCACAAATTTAAAGTTCTGAATTAAAATCAATATAATTTATTCTAGAATCCACTCCATATTTTTTTTTAATAGAAGTACTTTGGGCTCTCAAGAATCCCTGCATGTCCACTGATGAGAACATAAGAATAAAGCCCATCCTAAACACAGCACTGTAAATACAGCAGTAGCAGCAAGAACAAATTGGTATTGATTGAGTGTTTAGGGTGTTGGGGCTTTATAAAAGGCAGTAGAAATGCAATGTCTGAGATATGAGTGTGTAACATACAAGTCAGATGGATCATTTGCACAAAAACACATCATTTGGGAGTTGGACAGATGATCAGAATAATGACCCCTAAATGCTGCATTGTCACTCCTCCTACCAAAGGCCACCCTTATTTCCCGAGTCACTTGAATTTTGACTAGCCTTATAACTTTCTTTCACCAACAGAATCTGGCAAAAGTGACTTTGTGAGTGTTCCAAAGCTTAAGCCTTAAGAAGCCTTGCCACTTCTTCTCACCCCATTTTAAGTTCTGAGACCACCATATATGAAGACATAAAAGAACATGAAATGAAAGAGTATGTGGACAGAGAGGCCTACCACCCACACAGCTGCCCTAGCCGAGCACCCCAGGCCAGAAAGAACTATCTTGCCACCCAGGACCTCCAGACAAAGAATGCAAATGGGATTTGGTTTCAGCTATTTAGTTTGGGAGTCGTTTCCCATACAGCAATAAGTAAAGTCCTGCTTCATCTACTTATTCATCCAGCAACTAGTTCTTGAGTGTGAACCATGTACCAGTCACAAACACTGGAGAAACAGAGGTGAACATTAACATTGGTTTTTTTTTCCATGGAATCTCTATTCTAGTGTTTAAAGGTAGAGAAGGGGAAGACCAACTATTAAAAAACAGTGAAATAAATAATAATTTCACACAGAAAGAGGTGAATGCTGGATAAAAAAAAAAAAAGCAGGAGAAACAGATGGAGATTGAGTTAAGTGGGCCGGGGTGGGGAGAAGACATCAGAAAGGTTTCCACTTTGGTGACATTTAATCAGAGACCTGAATGTTGAGAAGAAAGAAACCAGGCAAAAATATGAGGGAACAACGTTCTACCAATAAATGTAAAGGCTGTGGTGTGGAATCAGGCTGCAGGGGTGAGTGCCTTCTGGTCAGAGGCAGGAGGGCAATAAACTTGGGGCAGGTGACTAAAGTGGAGGTCCAAGAAGCAGGTTCTGAAAAGGTGGTGTAGGCCCTTGTGCACCATAATCAGAAAATCTGTTAGTATATCGCAGAAGTAGATTTAATGGCGGGTGCACCAGGCACTGCCCTGGGCCCGGACTTCTGAAGGGCCCCACAAAACCCAACTTTACACTTTTTTCTAATGACACCAAGTTTGGTTTCATTACTCTGCTGCATAAAATATGGTTAACATGTATTTTTATTTTCCCTGTCTCTCTCTGTCTCTTTTTTTTTAAGGGACCCCATATTTTCTTCTGCACCCGGGGCCTCAACTGACCTTTATTTGCCTCTAACTTATACATCAAGTGGTGAGCATTTTCTTCCCTTTTAGCCAGAGACACGAAGTACCTTGTTGTAAATAATTCAAGTGATGCAGCAATAAACTCTTCCCTGCGTCCCCAGTAAAGCCAGTCTGTTGTAATGGCCACTTTATCCCTTGGTTCAAAAATAAAATTAGCATCACTGTGAGCTTTGGGAGCTATCTGTTGCCTGGATTCAAATTTGATAAGCAAAAATTTACTACTGAGAGTATTGTCTTCAAAGAGCTTGTTTCACCCCAGGAATCCCTAACACTAAAGGGAAATGAATTTGAATTTGGGTTCAATAATTAGGAGTTTGGAAAGCAGGCCTTGTGAGAACAGCTCTGCAACTGACGATGCCACCACTGGTCAGAAATCCAGAGAGAAACTGGGCCAAGCATGCTGTTCCTCACACCATGCACCTGAAACAGGGGCTGATTATATAGCTAATAAAGCACCAAACTGAATATCTTAAGCTTTTCATATCAAAAGTAACTATAAATTGAATTTTCTAAAAACAGTAACTTAAAGAGGCAAAACTTAAATGTCATCAGAGCAAATCAAAAGTTGATGTGGAATGTAAAAGGCCACTGAAACAAGTGTGTCCAAGTTCTTTCTGGATCTTCCAGCAGCTTTGCTGCCCGAGGTTTGCTGGACAAGTGGAACTACTGTGCACGGGTGATTCATCATGGAATCAGGTTGTAAGTCTCTGGCTCCAGGTGAGCCTGCCATGTACATGTCAACACTGTGACTCTTTATTAATAAATATAACCTACATTGGAAAATAGCAGAGACACAGTATCTCACATGGGTTCAGAGGCGGGCCCATTTCCAGGAGGGAAAGATGATAAAAGGAAACTGAAAAATGTTGTTAGCTCTTTAAAAAGTTTCAGTTATAGAGATGATGAGCCATGCTGTGTGTGTGGTTCACTAAGGCCACCATAACAAAGTACCACAAACTGGGTGGCATAAGCAACAGCAATTTATTGTCTCACAGTTCCAGAGGCTGCACATCCAAGTCAAGATGACAACAAGGTGACCACCCTTTTGAGAGCAGTGACAGAGAATTAGTTCTATGCCTCTCTTCTGATTATTGGCTGGTGTATTGGGCATTCCATGACTTGTAAAAATGTCATCCCATTCTCTGCCTTCCTCTCCAGATGGTGTTCCCTTATGTGGGTGTCTGTCTCCAATTTTCCCCTTTATATAAGACACCAGACATACTGGATTAGAGCCCATCATAATGATCTCATTTTAACCCCATTACCTCTCTGAAGATCATCTCTTTAAATAAGGTCACATTGTGAGGTGCCAGTTAGGATGTCAACATATGAATTTGAGAGGTTGGTGGTTGGGACACACTTCTTTGAAGAGCAACCATGTCCAGATCCTACCCTCACTGATTTTGATTGAATTGATTTGGGTTAAGGTCCAGGCATGAGGAAGTTAAAGCATCTTCTGTGCTTCCAAAGCACAGCCAGGATTTGAAAAACACTAACTCACTAGTGATACAGAGAGATCTGATTAAGATCACTGGGGAGAAGTAGGAGGGGCCATAGGAAAAGTTTGCTGAAGCAATGAAAAGCAGTAAAAGATGGGACTAGCTGAGTAGCTGAATGCCTCCAGAACCAATGGAAATAAAGAGGCTGGCTCTTTGGCTCATGATTTTTCTTGCTCCTGAGCTGGCTCTCTGTCAGACTCTGGCTCCGGTTTGGGCAGTCTGGCTCTGGTTTGGGCTCTCTGGCTCCTGGACTCATTGGCTCTTACTCTCAAGCTTACTCTCAGGCTCTTCTTCCTTAAGGGTGCCAGGATGATTGTGCTGCAGCTGCCTGCATTTCCCAATGAACAGTATTTAGGATAGGAAGAAACTCTAGGCACAGCCTAGGATTAGGCTTGCCTGGCAATGGGTGGCAGGTTTATTCCTTGGGTGTTCTGGAAGGAACAGGCTCTGAGGTAGAAGCCTGACATTCTTCCAGAATTGTATAGCTTTTGGGTATTATGCTGTTTTAGTTTGTAAACTAACCCTATAGAAACTAATAGGGAAAATGATAGGAGAACCCAGAGGTTAGAGTTTAGCCTTAATTGATAGGCTTAAGTAATTAAAGCTGTGTCTTGATAGGCTTAAGTGAGTGCTTTTAATAGAAACTCCTTTCCTTTATCACCAAACCTTTGCCTCTAGAATTTTGCCTAGAGTTTGGCATTGGGCAGGGGGACTCCAACTTGCTGTTCAGTAATATTAGAATGTTTAAGAGTAGGGTCTACTCTTATTCAGAAGGGAAACTATTAAATAGATTAGTTATTTTCAGGACCATGAGGGCAGAGGCTACCTGCACTAATTACCAACATATCCCTTGGACTTAACAGGATCTCGCCTAATGTGGCTGTCCCAGAAATATTAATGCAAGAATGCACAGATGAATAAATTCAAGTCAAGTCATATTCATCAAGTATCTACTATATGCATATTAAGCATTACATTAAGCATTGAAGAAATGTAAGTATTTTTGAGTAAATGATGGCATGAGATCACAGCCAATATTCCCTCTGGTCCTCCTATTTAATACGTGATGGAGTATTACAATGTAGAAGTTAGCATTTTCAATGTCCTGGAACTAAAATATTTATTTTAAATCATCTAAACAGCCTGCTTTTTGCCTAGAAATTGTTTATTTATTTATCTGTTTATTTGTTTGACTCATATAACTATACCATAGGGCCATCCTCTTTTACTAAGCACAGACACTTACATAATAGCTGACAGAGTCTTTGTTGACACATTTCAGCACCCCTTTAGAATATTTACAAGTTACCATTCATATGTAGGAGGGAAAGTGATGACAGAACACACACACAAAATTCTTATAAGAAATGCCTACATTCAAAATAATACCATTCAGATGCCACTGCCTGCAGAACAGCACCACCTAATATACAGGTTAGGATTTATCCTTCACAGAGCTAGTCAGAGATTGACTGGAATAAGGAGATGAGCAATGCCTTGTTGATCTGGTCAGTTTGGTAATTAGATTAGGCGGCTCTAGCCCAGTAAAAAACTTCTTTGGCTTCTGTTTGTTTTTTAATAGCTTTAGGGAATTCTGGGAAAATTTGATCAGTTGTTTGTTTACCCATTTATCCAACCGGGTCTGCATATACCATATGCCCCAGTGGAAATTGCAATAAGAGGCTCTGCTGGATAAATAAATTACCAAATAGATGCCTCTCACTTAGGGCTGCTACCCGCCAACACCAGGGTACACCGCATGCAGGCTGGATCATAGTGCACTGCCTCTGAGCTAGTTGTCTTTGTGCAAGATGCTGATCACCACAGAAGGAAACTCTCCATGCAACAAACATATGTGTGGTACCTACTATGTCCCAGGACTATGCTGGGATCTGGAGGTACAAAAATGACTGAGATGTGGTCCTGTCCCTCCTGTGGAATGTAGCCAAGGCCTTATAGAGGAGGAAATGTTAAAAATGGGTTATAGAGCACGTGTAGAACTGTATCGCATAGTAAAAACAAACAAACAAAAAACAAGGACAGAGAATGAATAGTAGGTGCCAGCACAACCAGTCCACCGGCCGGCCTGCAGAAGTTCCCGTGGTCCACCGTCTGGAGCACAGCCAGTCTGCCCACTGCCGGCCCCATGCCAGTGTACAGAAAAGCCTTCTACCCACCCACCCCAGTGCACAATCGGTCAGCCCACCACCGGCCTACTCGAGGGAGCGCACTCACTCCTGGCTGGGGCCAAAGGAGGATGAAGTGAACTAGAGGCATTTTGTAAAAGTTTTGAGCGCTGGTTCTGGAGAAAGAGCTAGAAGAGCAGCAGACTAGATCCCAGTGCAGAATCATCCCCAGTGCTACGGGAGAAATCTCTTTAGCAGAATACTCCCCTCCAAGTGCCATCAGCTGGAGGCGGCAGCTCAACAACTGTATACAAGAAGGTCACACCACAAAGGCAGAAAATAAAAGAAGGTCAATCAAAGAACAGAAACAACAAGAAGAGACATTTAAAATGGGGAGAAGAAGAGCTAACACTCCAACAAAAGGAAAGGAGGAATTCCCAGAAGGAAGGATAGATGAAATAGCGGCAAGCAAACTATCAGACACAGAATTCAAAACAATGGTAATAAGGAACCCCAATGAACTCAACAAATTCAGAGAAAACTACAACAAACTCTAAGGGAACTACAAAGAACTCCAGGGAAACTACAAAGAAATAACATACAGGGCAGCTCCGATAAGGCTACCAGCTGACTTTCCAACAAATATTTCAAGCAGTGAAAAACAAAGACCTACAACCAAGACTACTCTACCCGAGCAAGGCTCTCATTCAAAATGGAAGGTGAAATAAGGAGTTTCCCAGACAAAAAAGACTGAAAGAATACATCTCCACCAAACCAGCATTTCATGACATGCTAAAGCGAATGCTTTAAGAAAAAGAAGAAAAAAGAAAGGAATAGGAGCATGGGTACAAAGGGAAATGAATAAATACCTGTCAATAAAATACTTAAATGTAAATGGATTAAATGCTCCAATTAAAAGACACAGGGTAGCAGAATGGAAACAAAAGAAATAACCCATATATATGCTGTCTACAAGAGACCCACCTCAAAACAAAAAATCTACACAGACTTAAAGTGAAGGGATAAAAAAAAAATCTTCCAAGCAAATGGACATGAAAAAAAAGCTGGGGTAACAATACTTCCATCAGACAAAACAGATTTCACAGTGAAGGCCATAAAAAGAGACAGAAAAAAACATTTCATAAAACTTAAGGTAACAATCTGTCAAGAAGATATAACCCTGGTAAACATATATGCACCCAACATAAGAGCACCCAAATATATAAGAAAAATCTTTGTAGACTACAAGAAGAATATCAACAGCAACACACTCATAGTAGGAAATTTAACACCCAATTGTCAACAATGGACAGATCTTTGAAGCAAAGAAACACCAAGGATATTGAGGCATTGAACAACACCCTAAATCAAATGGACTTAGTTGATATATATAGAATGTTTCACCTCAAAGAAACAAATATATATTCTCTTCAAATGCACATGGAACATTCTCAAGGATAGACCACATGAGAGGACACAAAATAAGCCTCAACAAATTCAAGAAAATTGAAATTATATCAAGCATCTTCTCAGAACACATTAGACTGAAACTAGAAATCAACCTCAAGAAAAAGCAAAGACATTCAAACTCATGGAGAATGAATAACATGCTATTAAATAATGAATAGGTTAACAATGACATCAAGGGAGAAATCAGGAAGTTTCTGGAAACTGATGATAATAAACACACAACAACCCAAAACCTATGGGACATAGCAAAAGCAGTCCTGAGAGGAAAGTTCATAGCAATACAGGCCTACCTAAAAAGGATAGAAGAATTCCAAATAAAAAATCAAAGCCTACAGCTACAAGAATTAGAACAACAACAAAAACAAAGCCCAGAGTGAGTAGAAAGAAGGAAATCATCAAAATCTGAGCAGAACCAAATGACATAGAGACTAAACAACAATTCAAAAGACCAATAAAACGAGGAGCTGGTTCTTTGAAAAGATAAACAAAATTGAGAAGCCTTTAGCCAGGCTTATCAAGAAAAAAAGAGAGAAGACCTAAATAAACAAAACCAGAAATGAAAGAGGGAAAATCACAACTGATGCCACAGAAATAAAAAGGATTGTAAGAAATTACTACAAACAACTGTATGACAAGAAACTTGACAACCTAGATGAAATGGACAAATTTCTAGAAACATATAATCTTCCAAAACTGAATCAAGAAGTAAAAAGCCTGAATAGACCTATAACAAAGAGTGAAATTGAATCAGTAATCAAAAAACTCCCAGCACACAAAAACTCTGGACAGGATGGCTTCACAGGCGAATTTCACAAAACATTTAGGGAAGAACTAATGCCAACCCTTCTCAAATTATTCCAAAAAGTCCATGAAGATGGAAGACTCCCAAACTCTTTCTGTGAAGCCAGTACTACCCTAATTCCAAAACCAGGTCAAGACACAAAAAGAAAGAAAACTACAGGTCAACATTGCTGATGAACATAGATGAAAATATCCTCAACAAAATACTGGACAACCAGATCCAGCAACACATTAAAAAAATCATACACCACGATCAAGTCGAATTCATCCCTGGTATGCAAAAATGGTTTATTATTCACAAATCAATAAATGTAATACACCACATTAAAAAAATGAAAGATATCATATGATCATATCAATAGATGCTGAAAAAGCATTTGATAAAGTACAACACCTATTCATGATGAAAACACTCAGCAAACTAGAAGTAGAGGGAGCATACCTCAATATAATAAAGGCCATATACAAGAAACCTGAAGGCAACAACATACTCAATGGGCAAAAACTGAAATCATTCCCCCTGAGGTGAGGAACAAAACAAGGATGTTCACTCTCTCCATTGCTATTCAACATAGTCTTGGAATTTCCAGCCACAGCAATCACACAAGAAAAAAATAATAATAAAAGGCATCCAAATTGGAAAAGAGGAAGTAAATCTGTCATTATTTGCAGATGACAAGATAGTATACATAGAAAACCCTATAGACTCCACTAAAAAACTACATGAAATAAGTGAATTTGATAAAATAGCAAGGTATAAATCAATATTCAGAAATTGAAGGCATTTCTGTACACCAACAATGAAGTATCAGAGATAGAAACTAGAAAAAAATCTCAGTTACTATAGCAACAAGAAAAATAAAGTACCTAGGAATAAACTTAACCAAAGAGATAAAAGACCTGTACTCAGAAAAATACATAACACCGAAGAAAGAAATTAAGGAAGATACAAATAAATGAAAACATACACCATGTTCATGGATGGGAAGAATCAACATAATTCAAATGTCCATACTACCCAAAGCAATTTATAGATTCAATGCAATCCCTCTTCAAATACCAGTGACATATTCCACAGATGTAGAATAAGTACTTCAAAAATTTATATGGAACCCAAAAAGACCCCAATTAGTCACAGCAATGTTGAGACAGAAGAACACAGTAGGAGGAATCACGATACCTGATATAAAACTGTACTACAAAATCACTGTAATCAAAATAGTCTGAACATGGACATGGACAACGGGGAGGGATATGATTGTGGGAGAAGGGGTGGGTTGGGTGGGGGGGAGCAAGGGGGGAAAGATGGGACAACTGTAATTGAAAAATCAAAAAATAAAAGGAAAAATAAAAGTCTGAACTGGCATAAGAACAGACATATACATCAATGGAAACAGAATAGATAATTCAGAAATAAACCCAGGTCTATATGGTCAACTAATATTTGACAAAGGGGGAAGGAGCATAAAATGGAGTGAGAAGAGCCTGTTCAACAAATGGTGCTGGGAGAACTGGACAGGGTTGTGTAATGAAATGAAACTAGACCACCAACTTACACAATACATCAAAATAAACTCAAGATACACCAAAGACTTAAATGTAAATCGTGACACCGTAAAAGTCCTAGATGAAAACATAGGCAGGAAAATTTCAGATATCCCACGCAGCAATATTTTCACTGATATATCTCCTAATGTAAGGGAAATAAAGGAAAGAATAAGCAAATGGGACTACATCAAACTAAAGAGTTTCTGCTCAGCAAAAGGAAACATCAACAAGATGAAAAGGAAACCAATCTTATGGGAAAATATACCTGCCAATGATACCTCATATAAGGGTTTGATCTCCTAAATAAATAGAGAACTTATATGACTCAACACCAAGAAGACAGAAAATCCAGTTAAAAAATGGGCAAAGGACCTGAACAAACACTTCTTCAAAGAGGACATACAGAGGGTCCATAGGCTTATGAAAGAATGCTCAACATCGCTAGCCATTAGAGAGATGCAAATAAAAACCACAATGAGATACCACTTTACACCAGTCAGAATGACCATCATCAAGAAATCAAAAATGGCGAGGGTGTGGAGAAAAGGGAACCCTACTGCACTGTTGGTGATAATGCAGACTGGTGAAGTCAATATGGAAAACTGTGTGGAATTTCCTCAAAAAACTAAAAATGGAACTGCCTTTTGAACCAGCAATTCAATTGCTACAGATTATACCCAAAGAATCCTGAAACCCCAATTCAAAAGAACTTATGCACCCCTATTTTCATAGCAGTGCTATTTGCAATAGCCAAGTGCTGGAAACAGCCTAAGTTCTCATCAGTGGATGAGGGATCAAAAAACTGTGTTACATTTACACAATAGAAGACTATGCAGCAGAAAGGTAAAAGGAACTCCTACCATTTGCGATAACGTGGATGGAACTAGAGAGAATTACGCTTAGCAAAATAAGTGAGGCAATGAAAGAAAGATACCATATGATATCACCTAATACAGGAAACTAATGAACAGAGACAAATGAGCAAATTTGAACCAGAGGCATGTAAACAAGGAAAGGACTAACAGCTACCAGGGGGAAGGAAGTGAAGGTGAGAAGGGGGTTAAGTAGGGGAAGGGTTTAGTAAAGGAACTAGTATAAGTAAACCATGGACATGTACAACGATGTGGGGATTGACTATGGGAGAAGGGGTGGGCTGGGTGGGGGGTAGCAATGGGGGGAAAAGTGGTACAACTATAATAGAAAAACAATAAATAAACCAAAAAATTTTAAAAATCTTATTGGAACTGAGAGTAGAATAGTGATTACCAAAGTAAAACAAGCCAGACAAGGACAAATAACATATATCACTTGTATGTAGAAACTAAAGAGCCAAATAAACATACATGAAAAATAGAAACAGACTCCTAGACACAGCAAAAAAACTGATGAAGATCAGAGAGGACAAGTGTTGGAGATGGGTTACAAAAGGGTGATGGGATTAAGAACACTAATTAGTAGTCACAAAATAGTCACAGGGATATAAAGTACAGCATAGGGAATATAGTTAACAATATTGTAATAATTGGGCCCTGGCTGGTTTAGCTCAGTGGATTGAGCGTCGGCCTGCGAGCTAAGTGTCACTGGTTCGATCTTCCAGTCAGGGCACATCAGAGAAGGAAAACTCTGACTCCAAAAAACCTCCGCTGCCTTGCGGCATACCTCTTCAGGGGAAAGGCTAAGGGAGTAAACCCCGACAGAAAATCCGGAGCCGGAGTCCCTAAGGCGGTTTGACGTTGTAGTCAACACCGGCAACTCCTGCGGCGCACCTGAAGCCAAGCTGTATTGACTCCGTCTTTCCCTTGGACCCTTCAGCTGCGAAGAGAGGTGGGGTCTGCTGCATGGGCAACAGCAGACCCTCCATATTACCCTGCCCAGGCTCTGTAGCTTCAGCGTCATCGCACTTGATTCAACACGGGAGGAGACAGATACCATGTCACTCCCGAGTCGGACTGCACAACCATTTTCGGCGGTGCAGATAGACTCTTAAGAAGCTACACCATCGTCTCTCAAGACGGACGGCTGCCGACGATTGTAATAATTGTTTATGGTGCCAGGTGGGTACGTCAATCATCAAAGGGAACACTTTGTAACCCATATAAACATCTATTTGTGTGCTTAACACCTGAGACTAATAAAAAATAGTGTTGAAAAATAGAATAAATAAAAAGAAAGAAAATTAGTTACCAGGGCTGGGTGGTAGGGAAAATAGGCACAAGTTGGTAAAATTATACTGACTTTCAACAGTAAGATAATTAAGGTCTGAGGACCTAATGTAAAACATGATGACTATTGTTGATAACACTGTATTTGTATAACTAAAGATTGCTGAAAGCTTAAAACTTAAATGTTCTTACCAAAAACAATAAATATATAAGGTGATTGATGTGTTAATTAAATAGATGAGAGGAATCCTTTCTTAATGTATATACATGTCAAATCACCAGGATGCACATTTTAAATATCTTAAAATTTTATGTATCAATTATACTTCAATAAAGCTGAAATAAAAAGAAAAAAGAATAGTAAATGCCAAAGTCTGATTACAGTAAGATACGGTCAGTGGAAAGCAAAACACCCTATGGAGCCAGAAAGAAGAATGAGCACAATGGGAGTAGCTGGAAAAGAAGTTTGGAAATGCACACTGGCTGGATAACAGATAAAGGTGGATCAGTTCATTTAAGCAAGAGGAAAACATTTTTGAAACCGAGGTATGGTAGGAAGCAAGGAGACTAAAGCAAACTGGAGAAAGAGACACTTGTCCCTGTTTATCTCTGAACATAGGAAATTCCCAGTATCATATGACTTTTGATCTTTAAACTTTATCTTAATAAGTGACTTCTGTGAATTAGTTTATCAGATGAATATACTTTCAATGTCTCATGTTGTATTTCATTTAAACTATGTTTTCACTAAAAAGAAACTGACACATCAACACAGATTAGTCAAGCCATTTTGGTTTTGATTTTTAAATCCAAGGTACAAGAGAATATCGCAGTGTTCTCTCTTTCAAATAAAGAAACTAAAATGATGTGGTTTTTTTAGTCAGCACTGCTGATGAGGTAACACGTTGTTAATCCTGGGGCATGCATTGCTTTGTCCTGAAGCCTGCAAACTTTTTTAGAAAAGCTGGCAAATGCCCTCTCTGAGTGTTTGTTTTATGACCGTTTTCCCCCTCCCTGTTTAATCTCTGCCTAGCAGTAAGAGGTTGCAATACTTAACAAACCCAGTTTATGGTCAGTATCGATTTGATATTACATGGTAGCATAACAGTGTGTGACTGCCCAGTTTGCATACAATTTCAAATTTGATCACTTTTTTGTAAGGCTGTCAGTCTACATCTTTGTTCTTTGTTCAGTTGCTTATATTTGCCTAGTGCCTTGAGGCTCTGTAATTTCCTACTCAGCTAAAATAACATAAAATCTAATTTGAAACATCCAGTGGAGTTCAACTGTAAATTATTCTGTGTTATAGTCAAAGACTAGAGGTTTGGGAACTGATCACATCAGCAATGTTTAGTTCTAATTGCATTAGGTTATTTGATAATGTTCTAACATACAATTTTTGCAGAGTGTTGCTTTGAAAAAATAATTCTTCAGAATGAATGTAAGCATTAGACATTGAACATGAAAGGAAACTGTCAGACTTGAAATCAGTTATAGTAACACACGAGGCCAAATTAAGTGCCTTGTCAGACTACAATTGGCATGTATCACTGCAACTATGTAGTTTGGGAAACTTCAAGCATTAAATCATTTTTTACAATAATTTTGCCTTGCTATTTAAAAATATTTTTACAATATTTTGTGAATTCCTTGAGGGTAAATTGAACATGGTTCACCTTTGTATCTCCAGCACTTGGTCCATGTCCAGTACATACTAGGTATTCAAAACCCATTTAAGAAACAAATGAATAATAAGGATAACTTCTTCATATATACAAAACTGTCCAAGATGCTTCCTGTGAATTTTCTCACAATGACACCATGAAGTCATTGCCATTGTTTATTTTGTAGATGTTAAAAAGAGACTTAGAAAGGTCACACAGCTAGATAAGTATAAAAATTGGCTCTTCATAGCTCTAAGCTCCCCATTTTTAATAGCTATGTTACACTAGATGTGTGCAAAAAAAGTTTAAGTAAATACTGACTAGTGTGTGTGAATCTCCGTTTGTACAGTTCAACCAGTGTCAGTATGGTCATAGGAACCTTTCTAAGAAAAACACTGTGTGATTCTTTTCTATTCACACTCACAACACTTCTGACACCAAATGTGAGGGGTTTTCCTTTCACTAAGCAATTCTCTGTGACATGAGCTGGGTGTCCTACAATTCAATTCAATTCTGATACTGATTGATGTTAGTGCAGACCCCACAGGTTAAGGCTTCAGTCTCACAAGACCACCCACCACCCACTTCAGATGCTGGTCTCAAATTCTAGGTTGTCACCAATACTTCTGACCAATTGACTGTAAATAGGAGGTTCCCATGACCCCCTTCTTGGGTTTGATCATTTCCTAGAACTCACAGAACATAGAAGAGTACTTACAGTTACTGGTTTTTCATAAAATAAGGAAAATGATAAAAGCTGCAGATGAACAATCAGATGAAGAGATGCATAGACCGAGATTCAGAAGGTTCTGAACCGAGGAGCTTTCATCCCCATAGAGATGAGGAGTGTTCAAACCCCCTACTATTGGAATTTGTATGGGGGCTTGATCATGTAGGCATGATTGATTCAATTTCCAGCTCCCCTGTCTTTCCCAGAAGATGGGGGTATGTCTGACACTTCCAGGTTTTTCCTTGTGCATTGTTTATTTTGGCAGCCCCCATCCTGAAGCCATCCTGTCACTTCATTAGATTAAAAGGCACTCCTAGCATTGAGGATATTCCAAGGATTTTAGGAGATCTGTGCCAGGAACTCAGGACAGATACCGATAAGCCGAATGTGGCAAAGGTAGGTTTACAGTTGTGAGTACACAAAACTCAGAGTTTATTCTTATATTATTATTTATTAGTTGTATTATTTTCTATGCGAACAACAGTAAACCTACTTTTGTTCCACCCTATATATATTTTTCTATTATTTCACAGAACCATAAACCCCACAAACCAGAGGTTGTGATGCTATAATGCAGGTGGAAGTACAGCTATTGAACAAAAAGAGATTTTAGCCTGAATTATGCTAAATGGTTGCCATTATTTATGAAGTCATTAGGAAGTTGTGTAATTCTTAATTGTCTCATTCACTTTTCCTGTTGAAGGCCAGAGAAATTCACCAATCTACTCAGGCAAGAGTAAATAAATCATGTGAAATTATGGATTTTTTTCTGGGAATATCTTGTACTAAATAATCTTGGAAAATCATAATTTTGAGCAAGTTTTCAAGAAAATAAGCAGGTAGCTAAGACAAGTATAGAATTATAGTTTATTATCAAAATATAACTTAATTATCCTTTTAATGAATCAAACTCCTGAAAGGCAGAATATGACCAATGTAGTAATAAGTTCTCCATATCAGGTCAGGAATAGAGAGAAATAAAATGGAATCACTATGGTGAAGCTGCTTAATTACTAAAATCCAGAAGGTATGAGGAAACAATTATATTTTTATTTTAGCTAGCCTGGAAAATTAAACTTTTGACCTTTCTAGTGCTGCATCAATGCCTGGATATACATCAGAACTTCAGACAACCCTTGGTTACTCCCTGAATGACCAAGGAAAGAATATCCACATATACAGGACACCTGACATCCATTATTCAGGCCTTCATATATCTAGAGGATTACAATCTTGGACCAATCCCAAGACTAAGAATGAAGGACTTATTCTTCTCAAGAATGTACTTTTTAGTGTAAGAACTCTTAATTTGCTCTACTTTTCAGAACACTTAGCTGTGTTTTGCAAATCCTAAGACTCTTAAGTAAATTTTCATCACTTATTTCTAGCAAACCCTCCAGACTTTTTCTGAGTTTGTTGAATACAGGTGATTAAAACTGTCTTCAAATGTATATATAGTATATAATAACATACAATTATCAGGAATTCTAGAAATCCTTCCTAAGAACACAAAGAATCTCCACTAGATGATAATTTGATCTAAAACATTAAGCTGAGTAGTGAAGACTCTTAACCTTGAAAACAATCAGTTCTGACCTTAACCCACTTTGTATCTGCATGCCTCAGTTTTTTCAATAGCACCATTATAAACTCTATGCATATGACAATTACATTAGTCATAATTATTGCTGCATCTAAAAAATTAATAAGTAATACAAATAATAGAAAACAGTTTTGATTATCTTCCATCTGCCACAGACTGAGCCTGATACACAAATAAGTACTTACCTCATTTCTAACATGTACTATTATTATGCCCATTTTATAAATGGGCAAATTTAGGTTTAGAGCTCAGCTAAATTAAATAAGGTCACAGATAGGAAATGATTAAACTGAAAATTGAATGCAAGCTATCAAATGTGTAAACTAACCTTCAATTAAGAAAGGTAGGAAGAGGGGAGAAGGGGAGAGAGAAGGAATAAGAAACAATGGTATGAAAAAAGGAGAAAGGATAAAAGAGAAAGAAGAAAGAAGAAAGAGAAAATAAAAGTAGGGAAAAAAAGGAAAAGTAATGAAAGGAAAAGAAGAGAGAAAACATTCCAAGGCTGTGGTGAGGTCTAAATGAAATACAGTTATAAAAGCACTTTTGAGATACATAAAGTGAGTTAAATGCACAGTATTGGTATATATCAGTAAGCACTGGAAATTAAAAGTTAATATCAGTGGAGGAATTAACTGTAAATATGGCACTATAAAAAAAGGAAATTAAAAAGAATAACCAGTTATTTGCTGAAATTATTGACAAAATGCATTCTCCTAAAACAATCAGTGACACAGCTATGGGATCTTCCTTTGTCTGTTGAGTATACAGGATGAATTATGACACAAAATGACAGCACAGAGGACCTGGCACCAACCCATCAACATTAAAAAAGATCTAAGCAATCTGGTTTCCCCAATAGCCAAGGAATTCAGTTATTCTGTCCAGTTCACCAGGCGGTTCATTCAATATTGGACCCCCAAGATAGCGCTCCTGTTTCCACTATACCATTCCCAACAAAGAAAAGAAACAATCAAGTTTCAAAAAGTCACTTGGAGTCACAGTCGATAGCTACAGGTGAATAAAATATACAGGGTGGGGCAAAAGTGGGTTTACAGTTGTTTCTATGGAAAATCATACAATTATTAATAAATGATAAGACAAGAATGAACTGTTTTGCATACTCACAACTTTAAACTTACTTTTGCCACATGCTGTACTTTACACAAAATGAATTTACCACCTACAGGAAAAATGAACTGTTTAGAAGAAGTAAATCTCTACAAGTTATATGGGCAGCAGGTTTTATATGCTAAGGAAGATTCCAGAGGTGATCCTGAAATAGTGCAAAGATTCACCAAGATGCATTAAGTACCTTGGGAGAAAGGATCTGAAAAGTCCTTTTTGCTTTTTAAGCCACAACTCAAAAGCTACTTCATCAGAAAAGTCTTTTTGCACCTTCCATCTATGCTCTCAGTGTACACTCTGTATACACTCTCAAAACACTATGTTCTTCTATCTCACAGCCCTGGTAATAATTTTAACTTTTTAAATTTTTGTTAGAACAAGTTTTAAAATACTCAAGAATATTCTCCCATATGTCAACATTCAGATGCAACAATCTTTATAATTTTATTAAATTTGCTTCATCTACCTCTTTCCTCCTCTTTCTTCTTTTATATTGGTGAGATATTTAAAGCAAAAGCCAGGCATCATTGTCATTTCATTTCTAAATACTTCACTATGCAAGTCTTAAAAATGATCGATTTCTTTTTAACTAGAGTCTCAGTCTGGGTTCCCCTCAAAAGCAGAACCTAAAACAAAAGACTGCATGAACATCTTTATTTTGTTAAGTAATTTCAAGGAAGACTGGGGGCTGTGAAGAGTAAAACAGGGAAGGAAGGAAAGGCCATCAAAGGATGCATTATCAGAGGCTCAGCCCTGAGGGTGCCTGAGGTTTGACTCTGTTGAGAATGCTCCATAGAGCTGTAGAATTTGATTCAAACTGTGTATTGAGTGACCCAAATGGAGATTGTTATCCACTGGTTCTCACATTGAGGTCAAGGTTGCTCCATGAGGTGGGACTGAACTCTCTCACACTTCAGATTTGCAGCGGGATGCTTCAGAATGGGATAGAATGGCTGGAAAAGTCCTTCAGGTGTCCTGCAGGAGACAACAGAGTAGCCAAGACAGAAAGTGAGATACCTGTGGTGCAATTAGAGGTACCTTCAGGTTTTACCTGCACAACTCTGGATACAACAGTGATCACTGGGATGAACACTGGACAGAGGAACTGGATCCAGGACACAGAGGTGGCTGACACAACTTGAATGCCATTGCCACGGGTAAGCAAATTCATTCTAGTGCTTTGGTTCATTCAACATTCACTCCAAAATCAATTTCCTCAATTGTCCAAATATGTCTTTTTAGAGCTGCTTTGGTCTAATTGGGATCCAAACAAGGCCACAGATTATGTTCTTAATTTATGACAGTTGTTATTTCTTTAAATCCTTTTTTTACTTCAGAACAGTCCTCCCTCACCTTTTAAAATGCCATTGTCAGTTGTTCCACATTTTGGTGTTGCCTTGTCACTTCCTTTCTCTATCCCCAATATTTCCTATAAATGATCATAAGATCTACAGCCTTTATTAAACTCAGATGTAATTTCTATGGTAAGAAAATATTTTAAGTGATGCCATATGCTTCATAGCACATCCAATCAGAAGATACACGTGGCAGAATAAATGGTGGCCCACCAAAAAATATCTCCATATCTAATCACCAGAACCTATGAATATTACCTTATATGACAAAATACATGATTGATTTAAAATTTCTAAGAAGAAGTTATATGTTCATAGCAGCCCTGTTTACAATAGCTAAGTGCTAGAGACAGCCTAAGTGCCCATCTGTAGATGAGTGGATCAAAAAACGGGGGTACATCTACACAATGGAATACTATGTAGCAGAAAGAAGGAAGGAACTCCTGGCATTTGCGACAACATGGATGGAACTAGAGAGAATTATGCTTAGTGAAATAAGCCAGACAAAGAAAGCAAAATACCATATGATATCACCCAATACAGGAAACTAAAGAGCAACACAAACAAACGAACTAAATAGGCAAAGACTAGAATAGTAGTCAGTAGGGGGGAGTGGGGAGGGAGAGAAGGGGGATAAGTAAGGGAAGGGTCTAGTCAAGGAATGTGTATGAATGACTCATGGACATGGACAACGGGGAGGGATATGATTGTGGGAGAAGGGATGGGCTGGGAGGGGGGAGCAATGGGGGAAAAATGGGACAACTGTAATTGAAAAACCAAAAAATAAAATTAAAAAAAAAAAAAAGAAGAAGTTATTCTAGATTATCCAGGTAGACTGTAAATGAAATCATATGTATTCAATAAGATAAAGTCAGAGAAAGTTTGGGAACTGTCCCACAGAGGCTATGTGAAGACAGGCAGAGATTGAAGTAATGTGGCCACAAGCCCAGGAACTCCAGAACAGCAACCAGAAGCTGGAAGAGGTAAAGAATGGATTGTCCCCTAAAGTGTATGGAGGGAATGCAGCCATGCTAGATTTCAGACTTCTAGCCTCCAGAACTCTGAGACATTCAATTTCAGGTAACAGTAGGGATGTAAATGCCTGATCACTTCATTGAGAAATTCCACTCTGAACTTTCCTTTTAATGGTTCTATTCACTGATGAGTGTGGCCAGCATTATTATTTTATAATAATATTATTATATTAATGCTGTTTTATATAAATGAGTAATAAAACGGAGATTTGTGGGTTATATCATTCTTTTTCCCTTTATTGGTAAGAGTTCTTTCATAAAGAACTTTCTGTTATCAAGTTGGGCTCTTTGCCTATCCTATAATGCAGTTCATATATGAAACACTTAGTTCTTTCCTTTTATTTTTATTTTATTTTTATTTTTTAAATTAAATGTAAATTTTATTAAGGATTTCCAATTACATAGTTCAAATTTCTTGAATGGAGTACAACCATTTTGGAACTGGAGAGATGGCAGAGATGAACACTGATATCTCTTGAAATTCCAACTTTATTAAGAGAACAATTTCCCTGCAAACCACATCACCTTTATATAACAAGATAAAATAGTATCACTCCCCCCACTTTGGCAATAGCTATTTCCTAAAGGAATGAAAATTAAAATACTGGTTTTGCTACTGTTAAGTTCATTAAAAATGGGGCCCTGTCTTTAGATCAACATTTTTTAAGTTCAGCTGTGTTCAAATGAGGTATGGGTATAAAAAAAAAATTAGCACAGACTGTCTGATCAAGTCAACCATTTATTTTGAAAATGAAGAAAAACATAAGGTGTTTTCATAGCATTTTCTCCTATAAACTATTGCAATTGGTTAAGGATTTCCAGTAGTTAATTAAAATCTCAGGAGTAAAATTGATAATACTATACAAATAACAAAATATATTCACATTCCAAAATGGAAGCTCTACTACTTCTAAAAATGAATGTAATGTTATTTTATTATGAGCAGAAACTCTAAACTGTTCTCCAATTACAATCTAATTAGTCCACCCTCACTACCAAAACTTTTAAGTTCACCACCAAAAATTAACAGTAATTAGCCTGAGGTATTTTAATGTGGCCCTACAATCTCAAGTTTAATGGCATTCCCCACCCCTTCAGTCTTATTTCTATTTTGGTACCATGATCTCTACAATATGGTCATAATTAAAATACCTAAAAACAATCCTTGGACCACAGTTGGCTATCCATCCACTTCTATTAAAATAGGAGCCACACAAAGAGCATTGCCTGACCAGATCCCAGAATAAAGTATTTAACTTTTGTTTCCTGGTTTATTTATCAAACTGTAGTAGAATATAAGGCTGAATATCATATTTGAGGTGCAAATAGGTCCAATTTTTAAGCTTGTAATAAGGTTGAGAAACATTTCATATAATTTAACTTAATATACCTAACACATGTGAGGTAGTTAAGTAAACAGTACTACCCATTTTAATACATAGTAAGCAGAAGCATGGGTAAATAATATGCTCATACTTTAAATAATAAGAATTGGAATTAATCAGAGGTTTGGGGCCCTGTCTTGTAAAACTTTTTTTATAAAAGAAAAATTATATCATTTGTCTGTTTCTTACACTTTCTTACATGCAGTACACCTCCTCCGAAGTTGGCACCCTTTTCTTCAATATCTTGGTAAACTAAGTACAATATTTAATTCAAGCTAGGGCTCTACTTCTGCCTAAATTAGTACAAAATTAAGACATTATTTGTGAGAACTAAAATTATATTTGACATTTTTATTTTAGGCTGCAAAAACAAAAACAAGCAAGCAAACAAATAAACAACAAAAAGCTTGAAATGAACTTGTCAAATGGTGAAAATTCATCCTTTCCAGGGAAGCAGAAGGTAGACCCTACCACAAAGAAAAGATGCTTAGTTAATATTTAAAAAGTACAGTTAATATAATAAAGCTTAACTTCTGAAAATGCTAGGTTTTATTCATCTCCCTGTGGTAACCAATAACCATACTATTGAGTTAGGGTTCTTTACAGTTAACTAGATCACCTAAAATATAAAATCCATTAATAATCTAAGTTAATGTGTGTGGTGTTACTGGAAATCCTTAACCACAGACTTATCTTGACAAGTTTTTTTTTTTAATGATAAATTGTTTTAGTATAGGCACTGCATTTCTATAACAAAGTAATGAAAGGCAAAGCCAGTGCAAGCAAACTTAAACCCATTTAACTACCACCTCAAAAAATACTTTGGTTCTTCAAGGAAAAATTTAGCAAAAAAAAAAAAAAAAATGTTTAATTTAACAGTTGTTTATTTCCATAGCTGTAATCTGATAATTACATGACAAAAATAACCCAGAAGATCCAAACTATGTAGCAATGAATGAAAATGTGTGAGAAAATTTCTGCATTCAACATATCTGGAAGAAAAACTAAAGTTAAAGCGCTAAGTAGAACAAAATTATCTTTAAAATATCAATTCCTTTCCTTTAAAAAAGGAAGTACTGAGTCTACGAAGAAAATACAAAAACCTAAGGCTGTAAGTAAATAATAGTTGTGTTTAGGCTATTACAGTGCAGGTTATCCTCAACGCCACACACATCCTGCTTCACTGTTGCTTGCACTCTGCTGGGTTTTGATCCTTCTCTGAGTCATAGTCTGGGTCATTTTCCTCATCTTCTTCTTCCCCTTCCTCATCTGCTTCTTCACCTTCTTCATCATAATCATCATCATCATCTTCAATAGCTTCTCCAGTGAAGTACAACACTGATCTTGGGATTATATGCTCATGTAAAAAGTGACCAATTTCAAAGTCTGCAGCAAGGATAGCTTCAGCAGCAGCATCCAGATCGCCACTCTCGGGAACTTCAGGAGGGGCAAAAAAATTAAAGAAAGAATCATTGGAAACTCTTTTGGTCACAGTACGAACTCTCCCACGTCCCTTATGTTTCTGCTTCTTTTTAATGGTTTCTTCCCTTTTTTCCAATCTATCTGGCACCTGTACAGCCCATAATTTCTGGTCCATCAAAAGAAAAGGGATCAGAATCATCTGGTTCTGACCTCATCCTATATGTCTTTGTCAACAATTCATTTGTGAATTATTCATTGGGTTCAAAGTGAAATTCTAAAACAAAGCTCATAGGCTGGCCAGCATCAGAGAACTTCACTTTAATATCTCTCAAGTGCTTCAGAATAGGCTCATCATGTTCCTGAACCATATCACCGAGCAAGTCTACATTCTTAAAAACAGTCAACCAAAATTCAGGAATTCCTTTGGGGTCTTGTTTTTCTTCATCCTTTTTCTCACCTTCAATCTTGGCCTTTTCTTTCAGCTCCTCCAAAATTTCATCTTCCTCATCTGGTTTCCATTCACATTCTTCTTCGTAGGTTCATAAATTGCATTAATAATCTCGAATCACTTATCGAATAAAGGCTGATAGAGAACAGCATACTTTCTTTCAAGATCATGAACTTCCTCATAGAACTTGGCTTCTATCTGTGCACATTTAACTTGGAGGTTTTTGAGAGCGTTCACTCGTCTTTTAACTACCTTAGGCAAGCTTTCAATGTATCCTGTTGGTGTTTCTATCAGACCATCAAGTCTTTCTTGGAGGGCTGCAAGAATCTGAGGATTTTGCATCATCTGAACAGTCAGCTGACGCGCTTTGATTTTTGTTTCTTCACCAGTCTCTTCTTCTTCTACTTCTTCAACATCATCCAAATCTTGATCAAGTTCAGACTGTTCTTTGTTGTCAACGTCTGCCATATTGTAAGAACTCCAAATATCTATGGCTAGTACGGGGAGCCAGATGGCCGGAGCTGCGCAGTAAGTGACTCAGGGTGGCAGCAGGCGGAGCAGGAGGCAGCGCCGGGAGCAGTTGGGGCTGAAAAAGCAGTTCTTTCCTTTTAATTGCTATGTTCCCAAGTAAAGAATTGGACATGAAGCAATTTAACACATTTTTAAAGAAGTTTTAGGTTCGTAGCAGAATTGAGCAGAAAAAAACAGAAATTGCCCATGTATCCCCAAGTCCCCATATAATTTCAATCTCCCCCACTATCAATATTCCGCTCTAAAGCCCTGGCTGCTGTGGCTCAGTGGATTGAGCATCGGCCTGCAAGCCAGGTGTTACTGGTTTGATTCCCAGTCAGGGCACATGACTAAGTTGCATGTCAGGTCCCCAGTTGGGGGCGTGAGTGAGAGGCAACGACACAGTGATGTTTCTCTCCCTCTCTTTCTCCTTTCCTCTCTCTCTAAAAATAAATAAATAAACAAAACAAAATAAATAAATTATTAAAAAAAAATATATATATATATCCCCCTCCAAAGCGTACATTCATTAGAATCAATGAACCTACACTGACACCTCATTGTCACTCAAAGTCCGTGGTTACATTAGCTTCACTCTTGGTGTTTATTCTGTGGGTTTGGGCAAATGCATAATTATATGGACCTATCCTTATAGTATCACAAAGAGTAGTTCCACTGCATTAAAAACCCTCTATGCCCCACCTGTTCATGACACTAATTTAAATGCTTGTGTGTCTTTGTTTAGTATCTGTGTCCCCAACTAGAGTCTAAGCCATGTGGGAACAGAAAATTTGTCAGCCTTCTTCACTGCCTATTCCATTGTGCCTGCCACAGGGAAGGAGCACACCTGTGATATTTTTATAAACAAGGACTTCTACTATCCGTTAGGAATCCCAGAGCCCCAAGAGGAATGTGGAGCACCCTTTCTTCTCACCTTTTTGTTTAATCACAAAGCAGTGAAAATTACTTGAGGGGATTTTTCTCCCAAGCCCTAAACGAAGGAAGTGAAATCTTCTCAGGCAATATAAGCAAATTTTTGTGAAGAGAACCAGTCTTTGAAAAGAATGGCTCTCAGAGTTGCTTCTGAGGAGTCTTGACATTAATTTCTTTTCTCACAGGAACCATCTTCTAGGACATCAGAGAAAGCAGGGACATTAGAAATCATCTAGTCAAGTGCTTTTAAAAAACCCAATTCAGGACAGCCACCACTATAATAATAAAAATAACAACAACAATAATAGTAATCGTCGTCGGCAGCCGTCCGTCTTGAGAGACGATGGCGTAGCTTCTTGAGAGTCTATCTGCACCGCCGAGAATGGCTGTGCAGTCCGACTCGGGAGTGACAATCCCTGCCGCACTTGTTACAGGTGAAGGCAGATGGATGTTGTTGCTGCTGTTGATGCTGCTTCCGCCTCGATCTTTTCTGGACCGCCTCCTCGTTGCGCGCAGCCTCTGCGCGTGACGTACCTTGCCTGACCGCGAGCCTCCAGGCTAGGCGGTCGTCTGCTTGAACTTCCCATGTGTTGAGATTGATGGAGCATTGTGTCATATCCTTTTTGCAGATGTCTTTGAACCACAGTTTTGGGCGCCCTGTCATCCTCTGGCCTTCTGCTAGCTCGCCGTAGAGGAGGTCTT